>NC_052109.1:7556817-7576815 GCF_012273895.1 Zerene cesonia
AACGCACACGGTACCCCTCGCGCGCTTGCTGTCCGCAGCTCCACATATATCAGCTTTACCTTACTCAACGACAGATCGTAGCCACAACAATCTGTCGTTCACTTTGCTTTATTTATAGAATGTGTACAGCCCCCACCGTACACACCCAGCAACGCCGAAACCAAGGGTACATCGGATACTTATACCCGACCTCCCCTGCGACGTACTCTGCGACGCACGGGATTCCTGCGCTCCCGGTCGCGCTCAGCACTTTCTTTCTGTGACATCAGTGCATCACAGAAAGAAAGCACTGCCCTCCACGCGTCCTCTCTCTCACACATTGTCGCAACTAAAGTTGGAAGCGAGAGGTCCATTCCAACTACAGCTATGAGTATTTTTATGCCTGCCTCACTGACAAGTATTGACGACGATGACAATGATGATTCGTCGTCTGATCCAGGGTGGTCATTCTTGTCCTATTGTAAAGGAAAGTGAACAGTACAACAAATTTTAAATACATCTTCTCTTACTCATTTTACAGGACTTCACTAATTTAAGCTAGCTTTAGCTTCAACCAGCTAAAACTAGGTCTTATCGCACTAAGAATTTTCTCTGTAACATAAACATCATAATTACATGCCGCTAATGATCCGTAGACGAGAGCTTCAACGCAGCCAGATGTTACAATTGGCAATGACATTGCGAATAGATCACTTAACTGAAGAAATGCTATGTGCTAAATACCGGAGTCCGGAATGGCATTTATTATGTTAATGATGGAGATTCTGAATGAATATTTTTTATTCCGTTTTGAGTTAATTATGTATAGAAATTTTTGTTTTCATGAGAAAATAATGCTTTATGCTGTTGTGTCTCATTGGTGAAAGTGGACTTAAAATCGGTAAGTCTGGGTTGGAGACCAGGCGAGTGTGCAAGAAATAAATTAATTTTTTCAATTTATCTATATATTTATTTATATAAACGGTGAAGGAAAAACATCGTGAAGAAACCGGCATGTCCAAGAATCAAAAGGTCGACATGTGATATCTGACAACCCGCACTTGGTCAGCGTGGTGGATTATGGCCTAAACCCTCATAGAAGGCCTGTATCCCAGCATTGGGAACATTCAAACCTTCCCTTTTTATAATATTAGTGTAGATATATGTTATGAGATGTTATTCATCCTTGATTCACTGAATGGTCTCCATGGATAACATGCGAGCTTTTATGCTTACCCGGGTTCTGAAACCGTATTTTGCACTAACCAGTGTTTCACTAGCAAGCAGACATTTCCTCACATTACGACGATTTATTTTAACTACCCAAGCATTGCTGGCATAGAAAAATAAAGAGCACTTACTACGTATTCCGTAAATAGATAAATTTAAGAAACTCTTAAAAAAAGGATTACTTATTAATAACGATTACGACCATTATGAAATTGTATTCTCTGTACCTATATTCATTTCTCGATCGTTCCAAAAATATTAAGCAGCTTGAATGAAAATTTATACGCATATAGATTAAACTTCAAATAAAATATCGGCTTGCTTTTATCCCATTACCACTCTAGCGAAACCGCAAGCTGAAACTAGTCATTCGTAATAATATATATAATCGAATATAGCGTGTATGCTTGTTATTTAATTGTACTCAACTAAACACAAATTAAGCGATTATGTATGTGTGTTATGAATACTTAATTATTAGACTAAATATTGTTTTTAAGATCATGAGAATTAAAACATTGAGTAACAAAAACAATAATTAGTTCTTTATGTATAGTTATTGGCTATTTAATTATTGTTTATGTATTATGCGAAATGACATTTATGCATATTTATTTATCGCCAAAAGAGCCTCAGAAGCAAAAGGTATTCTTAAAAAAACAAACGTTAAAACATAACAAAAACTATAAACAACTGAAAACTCAGTTTTTGTGTATCTTTCAGGGCATCGAACCCCAGTCATAAAGCTATATTCGACAATTGGAAAGTCCATTAACAAACCCCGAAATATTTGTTTTTAAAATACCACCGAAAACGTCAGAACGATTTCTAAAGTCAGAATAAAAATAGCTTCTAAACACAAATGCACGTTCTTCCACTGCACTTTAAATAAAACAACAGTTAAAAGGTCAATGACTTTAATAGCTAAAATTATATCTAATTAAATCATAATATAATACAAAAATAGTTCACTCCGACATTCCGTATTCAATTAAAAAAATATAGACATGCAAAAATATGGTCATAATTTCGTTTTCACATAATTCTACGGCCTCATTCTATAAATATTAAATTCCAAACAAAATTAACTTTAAGAGAAATTGTATCATATGATTATTATCTTGATATACTTTTGATATTTCTAGTTAACATAAGTTTTTATTATTTAACATAAACACAGAAATTTTTAAGATAATTTTAATTTTCAAAAATAAACACATTTACTAATATTATGAGATTAAATCATTAATTCATGAATAGTTATGGATATAATGTAGTCTAATACCAAGTACATATTTAAATTGTTACAATATTAAAACATATTTTTATTAACATCAATACAATTTATTAACACTTAGTGTAAAAGAAGAACCAATAATAATGAATATCTTATTTTTTAATAACATTAAAGTGGAATTAACAACGTTTTTAAGGCAACACCTGAATAGTTTACATCTGACAATAAAAAATGTGCTATAGGTAGGTACCTTGTTAATTATATTGAGGCCTAAATACAACACATTTATACTATACATATCTACAAAAATATATCCCAATACAAAAAAATGTCCAAAAATATTTTTATCATTACATTAAGTATGCTTTAATAAATTATTAATATTGTTAATGTCACTATATCATAAATATTATCGAAGGCAAACTTTACTTTTTTCGACATAGGCATATTATGACATTATGACCCGCATAACTCTCTAGTCCTGATACAAACAATTATCAACGAAAATCGCAAACCCCGATCAAAACTAGACAAATAAGAACTAAAACTAGGTACATATTTTTAGTCCAAGTATCACAAAAAACAGTCTTTATTCGAGCCTGCAACGAATTTGGCACATTCGGGAGCATCGAACTTAATGCAACTTATCATTGCGATAAGTACACAAGTTAGCCGCGTTACAAGTCTGTATCACGTAGATTTTATTGCATAGTTATTTAGACTTCGCCTAATTATAGTTCAGCCGACTTTATTGATGAGCTCATCGCAAATAGCGGTCAACTCTTCGTTCGCCTTAGTTTTTTGCGCGAGGGTTTCCTCCAGAGACGTGATATGCAAATCTTTCCTCTTGATCATTGCGTTCAATTTCAAAACTTCTGCTTCGTGCGCCTTATTCATTTTTTCCAATTCTGTATTGGCGTGATTCAATTTCGATGTGGCGTGTTGTTTAAGTAGCTCATAATTGTTCTGCATTTTTATTAAATTCTCTTCAAATTCTTTCACGGATTTTTTATAGGTGTCTTCGTTTGCTTTAAGGCTAAATATTATTTGTTTACTCTTTTCATACTTGCTGTGTAAGTCGCTAAATGACACTTCCATGCTCGCAAGATGCGCGGTTTGTTCGTCACGGTCCCGTATCAGTTTCATTCGTTCTTCGGCATTTCGTCTTTTATCTTGTTCCAATTCAGCAACCAAACTTGCAATAGTTCTTTCATACTCTTCCACAACGGTTGACATTGTTTTATTAACTTTAATTTTATCGGCTAATTTTTCGTTTAAATCTGTTATCTTTCTTAATCTATCTTGACTCTCAGTTTCTAAAGACCTCACTTGCGACTCCATGATTGCTAATCTTTCTTTTAATTCCTTGCTTTCAGACCGTAAAGTTTGTACGTGTATTTCTTTTTCAGCCAACATCTCCCTTAGTTGAATGAGAGCCGAATCAGTATGATGTTGTTCGGCACTGACTAGCGGCATTGAAGTATCGTGGTTTAGTAGGGAGGAATTCCCATTTCCACTTAGAGACAAAAGTCGGTCAATAACGGCCATGGCTGGGGAGGTGAATGTTAAAGATTGTCTATTTATTTTAGGTGGTGTAGCAGCTTTCCTTGGCGAAATTATTGAATTTACTGCAGGATTCACAACCATGGTAGGTTTAGATACATTCATATTTATATCATCAGCAGTATCAGCAGAAGGTAGATTATTGGTAGATGCGCCAGTATATACATCGTTTTGGAGTGAGTTCTTTTCGACTTGTTGTGTCTTTTTCTTTGGCGTACTAACTCGTTTTGGTGCCTTATTTAAAGCTGCGAGTATGCCATCGGAGGATACTCTTTTTGCAAACAATGGGTCAAACTTAAGGAATAAGCTTTCCTTTCCACTGTCTGCAACAACATTACTAGTATTTTGGTTCAATAGAAACTCAAATGCTTGTGCATCAATAAATATCTCTGCATTGTCCCCATTGTCTTCATTTGTTTGTGGGGGAAAATCGTCAAATCCAATCATATCATCTCTTTCACTACCAGGACTTATATCCGTATCCCTCTCAAAGTCAGCAAGATCTTCTGCTTCAAGGAATGGCCCTTCAATGGTATCTTCGTCTTCTGTATGAATTTCTTTCACAGTATTGTCTTTTTCATCTGTATGTTTTGATGATATTGTAACGTTACTAATATCAGACGAATTTATGTTATCGGCCAAGTTGACATCCTTATCAGTAGTAGATATTTTGATCTCTGTGCTATTGCAAATATTAAGCCTTGCTGAATTATCATGCACAAAACTACTATTTCCAGGAGTCGGAGAGACACAAATCTTTGATCGAGTGGCAAATGGATTAAAGTTTTTATCATCTATTTCAGGTATATTAAACACATTTTTACTTTTCCTCTCAACAGGCTGTGTGTTATTGTTAAAGTGTTCATTGCCAACATCATTGTTTAAGTTATTCCCATCTTCTGTGCATATGGCATTATCTGATTTATTAACTTGTAATGTATGTACATCAGGTGTAATTTCTATATTATCTTTGTCACTCATTGTATTGCTATAGTTACTTTGCTTATCTTCCTTTGACAAATCATTGTTAAAGACAGATTGCCTATCTTCTATGTTATCTTTCTTTGTTGTGACCGTACCTGCAAATGTAGAGTTGAAAACTTTTTTAGGAGCTCTATTTCTGGGCATAGGTTGTGATTTCCTTCTATTTTGGTTTGCTTTCTTGACTGTAGTTTTAGCAGTATCATTCTGATCAGTGGGTTTATATGTCTCACTCATTTTGATTTCTGGTGGCGGAGACTGCCTTATTTTTGTTTTAGTTGCAAATGGGTCATCCATTTCATCAAAATTAAAGTTATAACCTTTTGAACTGATTACTGGAGAACGAGGAGGAGTTAATAAAATTTTACATTTAGTTTCAAATGGATCTTTTGTTTCTTTGCATTCATTTACATCATTACCAACCATGTCAGTTACTAATTCAATAGGATCGTTTATAGATGGTTCAATGGACTCTTCTTCTTGACCCAAAGGAATAAGACTATTTTTAATAATTTCTTGATTAATTTCATTACTTGTGCTAAAATTGGATTGGTAAGTGGTATTATGTGCATTCTCGTGTGTAGTTATTTTAGTAATACCATCATTTTGTAGAATAATTTCATTTTCATCGTCATTTTGCGATTTTTCTGTTTCTATTTTTTTACTAAGTTCATTTAGATTATTGATTTTTAATACTTCTTTTTCTTGAACCACAGGAATAAGAGTACTTTTAACAATTTCTTCATTAATTTCATTACTTGTGCTAAAATTGGATTGGTAATTGATATTATGGACATTCTCGTGTGTAGTTATTTTAGCAATATCATCACTTCGGAGAAGATTTTCATCATCTTTGTGTGCTTTTTCTGTTTCTATTATTTTATTAAGTTCATTTTCGTCATTGACTTTTAGTACTGCGTTACAAATTTCGGGATTGGTATTATGAGAACTAGTAGTGTCTATGTTTTCAATTTTAAATTCTATGTCATTCTTATTCATCATATCAGGTAAAACCTCTGGTTCAGTAGGTTTTTCAAAAGTATGTAGGGCTTTAGAATCTGGTAACTCTTTTATATTATCCTGTGTCATTATCGATTCAACATTACTTTTTATTTCAGTATTTGGAGACTCGTTTATACTGGGTAAAATGGATGTATTTTCAATTAAATCAGAATCTTGCATTTCTGTGTCTTTATAATTTGTATTTGCTTGATCTATAATGTCAATTTCATTGTTCAAATTAGTCATAATTTCATCATCTAAAGGCAGAGGAATGTCTGATGGTTTTGAATCAATATGGGATACTGTAGTATTACCCACATTGCTTATATTATCAGCAATAATATCAGCAGAACTCGTTTCAATAGTAAAGCTTTCTGAATCAATTTCTGCCATCCTGTCATTTACATTTTCAGGGCATGTTGGTATTGGCAATGAATTATTTTTGGCCGATTGATTTTCTTTTTCAGAATTATTTGGTACATCAAAATTAACATGACTATTTCTTATTTCTGTATTAGAGCAAAGAGTTTTGGTTAAAACAATAGTTGGTTCACTTTGGATATTATTCAATAAGGTATCATCTCTTTCAGTAATATGTTCCATAACATGCTTTTCAATATCAGGTTTAGAATTCCCTACCAATAAATTAGATATACTCGGTATTAAATCTATGTTTTCATCATTACTCAATTTTGATAGACATTCTAATTTTAATTTGTTTGTAGCAATTAAAGATTCATCTATATTCTTATCTGTTTGACATATGTTTTGCACAATTTCTTCATGTATGGGCATTTCATGTGAATCTTGCACTTCGTGTTTGTGAACAACTGAATGATTTTCTACATTGGTTGTTTGAAGTTCAGTGATATTTTCTGAATCTATGTTATTATTAATTATCATATTAATATGTAAACCATTTTTATTTTCAAGTGAATTTAACTCAATATTTGTATTGACACTTCTGTCAGTGACTTCATTTAAAATATGAGTATTATCTTTAATTTCCTTTAATTCAGTAGTGCAGATTGATTCATTTGTTTTATCAACAGGGATTTTATTTGAAATATATTCAATACCATTTGAATCAGATATATTTTTAGTTTGAGTGTCTTCGATTACATCTGGTGATGTTGAATTGAATAATTTACAGCTTGTTTCAATGTTTATGGTTTCGTCAAGCTTCAATCCCTCAAAAATGTTGTCTTCTTTTGTGGTATTGTCTACAACTGGAGTTTCCAAATTAACAGTTTCATTTTCATTTATTTGAACCTGAGTTTTTGATAGGCTTTTATTTTGATCTGATTTAATTTCTTGGTATTCATTTTCTGTAATGGACATGTTTATATCACTTTTATTGCAATCAACATTGTCTACAAGATTTAGTGTATTTACCTCAGGTTTTGTATCACCACTGATTTCATTGAGTTCATTTATAATAGCAGACAAATTTTCATGTAAAGTTTGTTCTTTATCTAGATTATTTATCCCCAAGGTAGTGATATCAATAGAATTAATAGGTTCTTCTAATGTAAATTCTTCTTCAGTCTTATTTCTACTCTCAATATTTTTAATCATATTTGGTAGTACCACATCTTCTAATTTAGAATTACTATCAAGATTTTTGGTCAAATTTAGCTTATTATCTTCAAAAACTGATTGAACTCCTGCTATATTATATTCATTTGATGCTTGTTTATCAACAGTTTTATTACCATTTAACTCTATTTGAGGTTTATCTGGTTTTAGTTCTTGGAGGTGTTCATTCTCAACTATAGACATATTAATATCATCATGATTGAAATCAACATTGTTTTTATCTGTTTTCTCTACAAGGTCATCTTCATTTCTTGTGAATGTTGTCTCACAGTCCTGGAACTCACTGTCAGATTCAATGGTATTGTTTGCTTCATACTTTATAATACTTCTAACAGACTCATTTATAGCGGACTCATTCATAGATATATCCATATACTCAACTGTGGTGTTAATGTTATCTTTTTTCAGTTCTTGCACTGCCTTTGTTTCAATTGGTAATGTTTGTAAAAATAGTTTGTGTATTGGGATTTTTTCTTCTTTGAAAATTATAGTTGAGTCATCTTTCCATTGTAATTCTCTTTCTAAATCATCCTTGAAAACAACACTGTCTTTCAGAGGACTGCCACTTTTTGACGGACTGTTTTTACTCCTTATTGGTGTAGATGCTAACACCATTTGTGGTTTAGTATCTTTAACTGGAACATTAGAGGAAGAATCTTCTTTATTATCTGTATTTGTTTCTTCATGTGGTGGTATTGGACTTTGAGATGATCTAAACATACTTAATACACTTTTTAAGCCACGCAGTATAGGAGAACCACCATCTTGCTTGGGTATTTCTTTTGTAGGAGTAGTCGCTTCTGGAGTATGTGTTAAAGATGATGATGTACTAGGTAATGACGAGTTATCATCTAAGTCTTGAGGTGTTGTTATTGTGACTGTCACATTATTTTTTGCAGTGTCCAATGACCGTCTTATCGAAGAGTTTCTGTTCAAATCTGAAAATTGATCAGTCGATATGGACTGTAATGGAAGAGACTTTGGCGACTTTAATATGCTGTCTGAATTAGTAATTGTTGAATTTAACGACCTAGTAAGATTTTGATTGTTCGTCAACACATCTTCAACAGAACTAATGTTTCTGTTATCTAAGCAATTTGCTGTATAACTTTTAGACATAGGTGATGAAGCTGGGGTCACTTGATACCTTAATTTCATGTTGAATTCAGACACATCCAATTCTTCATATCCTTTTTCAGAACACGACACTCTTGGCAAGGCATTGTTGTGTTGGTAAGAGTTCTCCTTATCATCGAAATCACTTTCAATACAGTCCAAGTCCATTGGCTCCACGTGAGCCATTTTTATTGAACAATTCTTTAAAACAGCACTTCAAAAACTGTTCAAATCGCTTTAATCTGGTTTTTGGTGAAATAAACTATTTACGGTAAACACACTTCTCAATCCATATCACCATACACAATTATCAATCCAATGTTTACTATCGGCGTTTCACTTTGATTTTTAAAATATTTATGGAGAGAATAAAGCGTTTGTATGTCACATAAAAACGAAAATGTCGGAACACGCAACTCACTCTGAAAGTCTATTTTTAACTTTTTTGTACTGAAAGCAGTGCGACGTTCATTTTACATAACGCGCGCGCCCGAGGGAATCTTGCCAAAAAGCGGTTAAGCTCAAACACAACGACATCGCCGTTTCAAAACCGTTTGAAATTTTTTATAAAACAATTGTCAATGTCATGCATAATTGCCATAGATAAAAATAAGATGGCTAATTCACATTCTAAATTTTGTTACAGTTTTGCAAAAACCTGTGCCAAATAAATGACAAATATTCAGAATATCACATTATTATTTTATACTTATTCATTTTTTTCTTGTCTATTCTTTATTCTATTACTTCCAATATTCTAAAAGTCATTTATCAAAAACCACGCTGTTTCCCAACCACAGAACTCTATAAACTATGTGATTTACTATCAGTCAGGCAACTATAAATTTTACTTATTACATTAAAAACGAATAAAAAATAATATACAATCAATGTACAGCACTCGGCCGAAGATAAAAAAGGTAATTAAAACTCGCTGTACAAAAAATATTTTTGCAAAACGTAAATTCTCAACTAATTTAGCTTATATATACAACCATGTCAATAAATTATTGAATACAAAATTAAACAGTTTAAATTGTTAAAAACACCAAACTATGAAAACACTGAAAACCTCCTTGCAACTTCTTGCTCTTTATAAATTATTTATTTAATATTATTATTATTTATTTTAAGTCTGTAATGCACGATTCATAATGCATAATTTCCATTACATCAATATATTTATACCATCATAGAGATTTACACTGCTATTTACCTTCATCTCTTCACTTACAAACTCACACCCTAACTCTATCACATACATACACACACAATAATATTGGTAAGAAATTGTTCGTGCTTAAGTAATGCAAGATAAATTTAATTTACTTTTTTGCTTTAGTTGAGTGTGGAATGATAATCTATTAGAATATGAAATGTTGTCATTTATTTAAAGATCAATAATAGCTACGTACAAATATTTTGTCAAATTGTAAAAGAGATTGTAAAGCTATCATAATGTAATTAAGGGCTAGCAATACCTGCGGAGTAGCCAATAGAATAATATCCTACTAATGACTACCACCTATGTCATTTGGACGTTGACAAATAAGCGATGACAGTCTTGATATTCAAAATATAACCTGTTACCTGTAATTGAAATTTGAAATTAAATTGAAAGTTACTTTAGGTTATTACGCACGGATCACGAACGTATACAATTATTCTAGGTAAGTGATTATCTATATAATATGGTTAACGGAACTGCTATAGTCATAGACATAAAAAGATGTCACGAAAAAATTATTAATTTATTTTTTTCCAGAAACATTAATTAATTTCTCAAAAATTTGGAATTCTATAAATTGATTTATTGAATTCAAAAATTGTTCTATTTTCTACGAAAAATAAACCTTGAAAGACGATAAAAAAAAGGTTGTCCGAAGTATACATTTCATTAAATCTCTTTATTTATTTATAATAACAATTTGTTATGTGATAACAACTTACTGAATGTATAAACAGAATGTTTTTCTTGTACATGATATATGATATAACCGGTTTGTTTTTATTAATTTTCTTGTGCAATTTGTTGTGTAAGTGTATTCAAATATGATTCCCAAGATCACCTTTGCTAATAATATATAGAAGATATAATTATCTATCATTATATCGTAATCAGTATCAAAATGTAAATGTATGAAAAATTTTATTTTAATAGGATGAAATATGGAAATTGAGCATGGAGTAACAGTGAAAGTGCTTTTCTTTGCAAAATCAAAAGAATTAGCTGGAACACGGGAAGCGAAAATTACGCTCCCCGAAAAAATAACCTACAAGCAATTATTGGATATAATCGCCGCGAATTATAACTTAGAAACAATAAAAAGCAACATTTTGCTAGCAAAAAATGAAGAAGTGTGCTCTGATAACATTGATATTGATATAAAAGAATTTGATAGCATAGCTGTTATTCCTCCGCTTAGTGGGGGTTAGAAGAAATATATAAAGAACAAATCTAGCATTAAGTTGAATATAAGCAATGGATCACTTGAAGCTAACAGTGGATAAGTTGAGTGTGGATGAAATAACAGAATTGGTTGTGCACGACAGTTGCGGTGCAGTATCCCTGTTTGTAGGGACCACTAGAGATAATTTCGAGGGTAAAAAGGTTGGTGTCATGTGTATTATCGTAAAATTTTAGTGTTATCAGTTCCCTTTGATAACCTTTAGGTTTGTTATCTTACGTAAAATGTAAGGATTTTTATGGATTGATACTGTGCATCATAGTTGTTCTAATTTACATATTTATAATATTAAACACTTTGATTAATATTATAAACATGATGGTTCCAACCCTGAACAAAAAACGAACTAAAATGTACAATCAACATAATATCTCCATTAAAAATGTCTCCGATTTCATTACTCTTTATTGATTGCTGAATAAATTCTATATTTGATGCAATTGTACTTTTTGGTGTGCATATTATTAATTAAAAAAAAAAATGAAAAAGTCATGCTGGCACAGTATATGCATGAAAATGTGGCCCCTCAGGCTAAAATTGCTTTTTATTTGCACTCATTATTCATAATCTACAGTAATAAAGAATGCAAACTCATTATAAAACTAGAATATCAATCAATCAAAGTGTTTTCAATATTAACATTTGGTTAATTGTATAACTTCACTTTCACTTATTGCAGGTATTAAGGTTAGAATATGAGGCATATGAACCTATGGCTTTAAAAGCTATGAAGGGTATCTGTGAGGAAGTGAGGACCAAGTGGCCAGTCGTCCATGGCATTGCTATTTATCATAGGTGAGAAAAATAAGAATATATAACATTCTTTCTAGTTATGTATATCAATCACTACATAGTACTAAGCAAAGTTGATTCCCACCATCTGTGTGTGTATGCTTAGATCTTTAAAACTATGCACCAGATTTTGATGGAGTTTTTTAATAAATAGAGTGATTGAAGCGAAAGTTTTGTATGCATATATCATGTATTTTTTTTTTTAATTGATCGAGAAAACATCACAAACTCACGAATTCACAAACTTTATCTCATCATAATATTTTATATTAGTATAGATTAAGAAAGATAACTACAAGATATGGATGAAGGGTTCAGTAAAATTATTGCAAACACTTGTACTGGATTACCTGTTTTTAATAAACTGGTTTCAAGTTAGACACTTGAAAAGATAAGCAAGTTTATTGAAGCATTAGTTTATGAACAGTATTGTGTTATGAAATGATGTTAATTAATGAACTGTAACATGGAAATAATGAATCAATCATTTGTTGCTTAACACAGAACTTGTGGGACTGATTGATTTATTTGTTAGATGTTTTCGAAGTTTTTTTTTTATTAATGGGCTTAATCGCTTAGCGATAACATCGCCCTATTGAAATAAATCATAAGAATCTACACTCACAAACAATAAATAGAACACAATTTTACATGCTTCTTAAATCTATTTCCGCGATTTTGACCAACATCCGGGCTACCTCCGACAACGGGAAAGCGAGGATGCTCTTTGTTGGTTTGAACGGGATAACCTTGGAAACTACTCAACCGATTTTGATAATTCTTTCACCATTGGTTATTTGCGTGATACGTTTATGCTGGCCTTACATACCTCTGCGAAGCTTAATTGGAGCGGTAGTCTTAAAATAAAAAAATTTCATTGCCAAATTTCTAGCTAAATTAATACGACAATTAAATATTTCAGTTACGTCATTTGCTCAATAAACATGTCTGTTTATTTATGTCAATTCTTATCGCGTCCTACAGCACGATTTGTTGTGACCTTGTATCTACAACAATATATAATAGTAGTATGATTTGTGTGTGAAAACACATCATACAAATTATAGGTAATTTATGGTTGTTTATTGGATAATGGGATACAATTCCTCGCCAGTAAAGTGGGGTTTTTACTGTTATTTTTCATTGTGTAGTTTTAGAATTTGGAAACATAATATTCTGTTTTACTGCTTTTCAATTTTTTTTTCAAGGCTATAGTTATGTTTTTAGTAATATTGAATGAGGAATAGACAAACTCATTTATTACTATTTTTCGTTTGTTTGTCTTTCACTCATGTCGCAATGCGAGGACTTATTAAGGCGAAGCTATGGGCTAGTTTTTTTGTATTGAGAGATAATGAATACCGTTTATTAAAATAAATAAAAACTACTTTAAATATGTATTTATAATGTTCCAGGCTCGGCAACGTGCCCTGCCGCGAGGCGTCAGTAGTGATAGCAGTAAGCAGTCCCCACAGGAGGGACTCGTTGGACGCAGTGGCCCATTGCATAGACAGCCTCAAAGCGAGCGTACCGATTTGGAAAAAGGAGGTCTATGATGGCAGCGAACCGGTGTGGAAGGAGAATGTCGAATGTGCGTGGTCCACTAAGCGGACACAAAAGGCTTAGAGTAGATGTTTATTATTATTTTTTTTACACGAAATGTGTGGAGCCGCTGTAGATTTTGAACTGTTGTTTTTAGTTTATTTTTTTAAAGTGAAACTTGTAATAAAAAAGCTTTTTTAAGCTTTTGGAACAAAATGGGAAAATATGGATAATCGATATTAAATCCTGAATCCTGTTTTAATAAAATTTAGTTGAATTTTTTTTTTATATATAATATACATAATGTAAAAAAATTGTTATTAAATGTGTATGAACAAGTGATAAGAAGTCGAAATTAATTACGATTAAGTACCTATTTAATTGTACTGGTGCAATATACTTTTGGCTAACAGGTTTTACTTAATTATTATGTATTTAATTAAAAATGAGCTCGAACTATAACTTGGTTGTTATTGAAAGAGACACTCTTTCAACATTTATTTATAATATATTTTGCTGTGACTATTATGAGATATGAAGCTGTGTTTTTTATATTTATCGCATGATATATAATTGCATGCCTTATAAAAATAATGTACTTTTGGAATTCATTAATTTTATGAGATTCCTAGATTTTATAGAGAACGAATTTAATATGTTTATACATTATATTATTGTTTAATAAACTATTTTTATATATACTTTTACATAAGTAGAAGTCATAATATAGTTATAGAAACTTGGTTTGTGGGTAGTTTTAAGTGTTGAAGTACATTTTACAATAAATATTTTTGTTTTCAAAGCATTTTTCATTTACCTCTTTTCGTAAATTCGCGCCTGATTTTCAGGTCCGGCGGTTAAAAAAGAATATACACCGAGCGTAGAAACAGACAAAAATTTAGTTCAAGTCACTGTATCGAATGAGGAAATACAAAATCGCATACAGAATTTCATTGAAAGAAAGAGGGCGCAAGTAAATAAGAGTAATATACACGACTTTATACCGGGCATAGGTGAGAGTGAGATGGAAGACACGGAGACGTGTGCTAGAGTGAGAACGCAGTTCGTGAAACGGAAAGACTCGAAAGGGCATTTGAAGAGTGAGTATGAGTTTTTTGTTCTTTTCTTGATAAAATCATATGATTTGATGTGTTAAGAGATGGACTTCAATATTATAAATGTTAAATTTCTTTAAGTATGAAGTATGTACTCAATGCGTAAGTTGATTAATTTTTTCTCCCAATTTTTAACAATACTATACAAATGGTCGAAATTAAATGGTATCGCTAAATGAAATCAAAAATACTTTATATAAAGAAGTAAATACCAACTGTACAAACATTCAATTATAAAAGATGATGTAAACTTATCAGAACTACTGCAAATAGCACAGTCAAGGTTTATTTCGTTCGGTGTAATAATCAGATTCAATATAAAGTAAAATATACATTTATATATACGCATACAACAAAACATTCTTATATCCCTCGTCCGCTCGATTCGAAAAAAATGCAAAGTTTTTGCTTCGCGTTAGATGAAATTACACGACCCTACCATTATTTCCAGTTCACAAAGTCTTCAACGAGTGGGGTCCCCAAACGGTCCCCACGCCCCCCTTGATAGACTCCAAATTGGACCTACTCCCCCCCTCTATATCTGAGCGCGTGCTGGCCATAGAGTCGTACCTCCACACAACACCAGTATCGAGGGACATTTACCAACGGCTGAAGGAAATGGAAGATAAGATTGCGTATTTGCAATCAGTTTCGCCGGAGTATGCGCAGTTTTGGGTGAGTTTTATTTTCAAGTTAAAGTTTATCTGAACAAATTATAACGGTAATACTGAAAAATTGTTTTTTTGTTGCAAAGAAAACGATTTAACAACAAATTCAGAGATTTCTGTTGCGTATAACGCAAAATAGGTAATTTAATTTCGAGGTTAAGCAACAGTTGATACGGTCATAAATTGGATGGCGATCATTTTTTTAATCTAGCTCTTAAGCTTAAATAAAGAACCCTTAGCTTATCGAGTCCGACTAGCCCTTGAGCCTATGTCTCTTATATTTCAGAAGAAAAGCAAGGAACCAGATGAAAAGCAAGAGTTTTCAACTGACTACACGTACACAGCAGAAGACATCGACAAGAAAATTGAATTACTAGAAATGCAAGGAGTCATGTAATTATGGCATTCGTGTGGACTCTTAAAATTATTAATTTTCTAAAAGATTTGCTGATGCAAAACATAAATTGTATTTATTATACAATTACTTAAATTAGATTTAATTTAGATATATTTCCACATATGTAATGTAACCCTATATATGCTTTATAGATTTCAAGGCCATTGCCTTATCTTAATTTGGATAAAAATGAAATTTATTATCAATTACTTGACTCTGTAACTTTTGTAGTTTGTACCCTCGTATCTTTTAAATTACATTCAATCGACGTTCCGAAAAACGAAGAAGGTTCTCTATTCAATTGTATTTCTTTTGTTTTTGTTATATTGAAATGAAATGAAGTTATATTGCATGGGTTTTCAACCGATCGACGTGATCATTTTTGTGTTTGGTAATATGTTGTCATTTGGTCTAATTTTAGAATTTGTAGTGGCACTGCACTTCCCAGTAACGTCGGTGACCTTTGTCGTAAATAATATATATTCTTTTGAACCAAAATCGCTCCCAATTATTAATGTTCATATTCTTGATCTGTTTTTTTTTTATGTCATAGCGGGCAGCTGAGCTGGTGGTTCGCCTGATGGTAAGCGATCACCACCGCCCATAAACATTCGCAAAGGTAGTACCTCCGTGAATGCGCTGCCCGCTTTTATGGGGTTAGGGAATGGAAAGGATTAACGACTGGAAACAAGGAATGGACTAGGACGGGTGAGGAAAAGGAAACGGGCCTCCCTGTTTACATTATAATGGTTATTCAAAATAAGCCAAGGCTATCTCATTATGCAGAACTAGCTTAACTGTTGCATAGGTATAAGGAATGTCATAAACTACAAAATAAACTTGTATTTAAGAACAACAATTTGTTCCCGAGACGTGTATTTTTTAATTAAACAATTTTTTTTCTTAATAAATTATTTTATTTACATCCTTCCTACATTGCAAACGCTCCACATTACTTTGGTCCATATACAAACAATCACATTTAAATTAATTCTTCATCGGTACTAATAAAACATATTATCAAAGTAACTATAGTAAATATCTATAAAATAGGGAAAAACTGTGTTATTAAAAAAAGAAATTCATTGAAAAAGCACAAGCGACATTCAAAAGCAATGTTTTTAAATCTACAATTACAATACGAGACAATAAATGATGGAATACGAAGCCAAAATAATTTAGAAAGGCTTATGCCTAGTAAAGTTATTTTAAAAGGCAAGAGACAACAATATTAAGCGACTGATAATTAATCAATCCTTAGTTGACCGTTTTCTATTGTATCATTTATTGACACGAGTTTTGAACTTTCGTTCATTATAATCTTTGATGTACATATCATGTATACATTAAAATAAACGAAGCATAGTTTGAAATATGAATTACATAATTTTCAATAAAACCCGAGTAATGTGTGAATTTCTGCTTAACACTTACTCTTATTTTTGATTTAAATCAATAAATGGTAAAGAAAATTATATATTTTATTTGATATTAGAGTAGTGCTAGACGCAATTTAATAAAAACCATCTATCTATCTTTAATTTACAAAGCGCACGGCAATATCCTAATCCACACACCGAAGACGAGACGTCATTCATTAACACCAAGACAAATAGATTTATTTGACTTTCCCTAACTATTTAAAAAATCACATGCCGTGTTAATTTCTACCATTATGTCATCATGACTAACTATATCGGTAAGGATTGTAGGAGGAGCGAGGGGGAGGAGTCAGTCATTTTAATCCAATGAATGGATCAATAGGTATCTTTTAAGGTATGCTATATTACATATATATTTTAAGCTGTAATTTTAAACAAAATAACGTATAAAGCCACTTAGCAATAAAGATACTGCGAGGTGTTTTTTTTTATAAACATCAAAAATAACAATTTTAGTGTATTAATTTTCGAAGTGATAACTCGTAATGGCGATGCACATACATATTTACAAAACAATGCCAAAATTAAATTACAATTATACCAATAATTTGTTATGGACGACTTCGTTACGTGAATTTTCGTCACCTTTCACATAATTACTGTAAAGTCGAACATAGACACTTGCAAATTCGTAATCAAGACGAAACAAGAGAATACACAGTCCAATTTGCTTTAATGAAAACACCATACCATTGATATGCTCTCATAAAACATTCGATTTTGCCTGTGTTTTTCTCACTTTCACCATATATTTAATTTCCGTATATTGTCTGACATAAGAACGTTCATACAACCATAATGTCAGCTTATATCATAACGTTGGGTCAAGCATTGATGTACCATAAACAATTACATATATAGACTCGTTGTGCAAAGAAAACCTCTGCCTACACGTGTTAGGCGGAGTTATCTAACGAGCGTATACACTAACTTTGAACGTTACTGCTACGAAATAAGGTGTTATTTTAAATGAATGTTTCGTACAACGCCAATGGATGAGTAAAATGTGTTTATAGTACATCAACGGTTTCAAGTTCGTTTAATCCTTCGTTAAATTCCCAAAAGAGGTTTTTCAGTTGGTCGGTTGAGGTCTCCGGAGGTAAAGCACCAGGCCCAGGGCCCCCACCAGAACTGCTATGAGGTAAACGTCCCAGTTGGAGAGCAGGGGGGACTCGCCCGTGAGGAAGATCAACGCTAGCGGACTCTGTAATACAGACTGAATAATTATTGCCTTTAGAGTCGTTCAGATAGTTGAAACATAAAAAATAAAAAAATAATTTATAATAATGAAAGACGAAAAGAGTCAGTAATAATATCCTACTATTCTATCCTACTAATATGTTTATTGCTTTTTCACGCAAAAACTACTAAGCCGGTTGCAATGAAATTTGGTACGTAGAGAGCTGTACAACTGGATTAACATATAAGCAACTTTTATCCCGATATTCTATTCCTACTGGATACGGACTTACGCGGGTGAAACCGCGGGGCGCAGCTAGTTACTTTATAGTGCGTACTAAGTTATTTTTCCCGTAAAAGCCCAACACAAATATGTAACTAATAAAACTAAATGCCCAGAACATCTCCAATAACCACAATAAAAAATTCCAGTGAAGGAGGTATGACACAACTTTTAGCCTATTGTTTGGATTCCGGCTCGAAGGACCAGAAAAATTGATCCTTCGAGCCGGACTTGCAATTTTGACAGTAATTACATTTTCAGATACGTATTGTCGCGAAGCAACAAGCTGTGGACTCACATCGTAGAGCGAGGAGAGCGCGGTGAGCGCGGAGAGGCGCGCGAGCGCGAGCGCGGCGGGCAGGCGCGCCTCGGGCGCCGCGTCGGCCGCCAGGTCGTAGCAGCGCTTGGCGAGGTGCACGTCGCGCGCCAGCCCCAGCCCGCGCTCGTGCATGTAGCCCAGGTTGAACGTCGCCTGCGCGTTGTGCAGCTGCTCCGACGCGATCCTGCAACCGTTTGCGTATTGCTAACCGCTCCAATACGTTCTGTTTCGTTTTTTTTTTGTGCTAGTGGAATATTTAATATTATAATATCAGATGAAGCAGTGTTTATCATTTCGTATGAATGTGACATAAGAATCAAATATGTCAAAGAAGTAAATGCATATTGCGTAATGTCATAATTAGACCCAACCGATAAGCTATCCACGTATGGGGTGGTGTCGAGTTATCCTGTATGATTGTATTGTTGTATCAAATTTGTTGCGATGTTGGGTTGCGTTAATGCTGTGAAGATGAACTCTTGAGTCGTGTTTTAATGTCAAGTGTATTGATACGGCCAATGTAATGTCATGTCAAGTGCAGTGTAGTTTAGAGTTATAGTATAGTGTGACATTAGTGCGTCTCACCGGTAGTGGTGCGCGGCCGCCTCGAGGTCGGGCGGCGTGCCGAGCCCGTAGTAGTGGTAGTCGCCGAGCTTGAGCCGCGCGGGGGCGCAGCCCTGCGCCGCGCCGCGCGCCCACAGCTGCAGCGCGCGCCGCCACCGCTCCGCCGGGGGGAACAGCCCCACGCCGCCTGCGGGACGGGGACAGAAGACATCGCTGGTTATGGTGTGACGGATGCAAATAGAGAGAGATAAAACATATTTTCCTATTTTTTATTGTGAGTAAATAAAATAGATCAAAAAATTTGGCACTCAACTGAATTGTTCATTTTCGATCGTCATATTTGATACGACATAACTAGAAAGTGAAGTAAGAAATATTTGTAAATGTAATGTAAGTGTCGTTATTTAAATTTAAACCGTACGACGAAACAATCAAAGTAACAAAGGGAGGGTAGATTGATCTCTTGAGAGCTCAACAGCTGTTTTCTATTTTGCATATATTTTTAACCTTTTTAATTTAAAT
>NC_052109.1:7577815-7578299 GCF_012273895.1 Zerene cesonia
CGAACCCACCTTCTTAATATTCAAAAATCTTTTTCATAATTTAATTAAGTCTTTCCTCATGGTCTGCAGTTTTGACTCCGTCGTAGACGCCTAGACCTTTGCACTGGATTATTCCTTAAAGCTACATTTATTATTATCATTATTATTTATTTCACTTATTTGTATACTACACTTTATTCTATGTATTTAATATTATTTTTTCTCGCTTAATTATAACGGTATTTATTTAATTATTTCTACCCTCTAATGGTGTTGGCAGAATATCAGCGTCAGGGTCCCATTGACTCTGACATTTATGCTGAGCCAAGACCCTTTTTAAGAACACAGTGCACATTTGTCTCCGTCCTTTTTTTTTTTTTCTCTCTATGTTAATTTCTCTTTGTGTAATCGTCTTAATTTGTAATTGTCGTGTATTTAATGTGTTCTTTTAATAAACTTTTTATCTATCTATCTATCTATCTATCTAACAATAAAAATCATTCAC
>NC_052109.1:7578309-7607072 GCF_012273895.1 Zerene cesonia
CGAGCAGGTAGGCGGCGTTGGTCTGCGCCACCTCGAGGCCGCGCTCGGCCAGCGCGAGGTACTGCAGCAGCGCCGCGTCGGCGCCGCGCGCGCGCCACGCCGCGTGCGCCGCCATCAGCCGCGCCGCCCACGCGCCGCGCTCGCACACGTTCTTGAACAGCTGCACGACGCCGGACACACAATTTATACACCGCGTATAAAACACGCGCATAAAGGGCATTGCGTGAGGCCTTCGTTTTACGCAACGATTCGAAAAGGTATCGTCGAGATATAGGTTAGATAATTATTTAAAAAAATTGTCAAATCAATTAACAAAATCGGTTCACCCGTCATAATATCTGAGGTAACAAAACAAAAAATATATATATAGTGGAATTGATAATCTAATACTTTTTTTGTGAAATAGCTTGGAAAGAGAACTTTCGTTTTGGTAAATATTAGTTTAAATTTTGATTCTCTTATGAAAATGAAACAATGAACTATATTACATAAAATATCAGTCAAAAATAGTCTGCCGTTATACAAATGAGATAGTAAGATACAAAATGACATAACGAATTTCCATATGAAATAGTCAGATACTAATAGTGTGTCCCACCTCAGTGGCCGTGGTGCAGGAGCGCATGACGCCCAGCCCCTGCGCGTGCAGCTGCGCGAGGTGGTACAGCGCCAGCACGTGCCCCGACTGGGACGCCAGCGAGAAGTACTTGTTCGCCTGCTTGAAGTCGCGCCGCACGCCGATACCGCCTGCCACACACACACACACACACACACAGACATTTATTTACTTGTCCTTCATTGTATAAACAATAAATACAAAATATAACATAATAATTGTGACAACGGAATTTGTATACAATTGGCGGCCTTATGGCTATAAGCCATTTCTTCCAGGCAACCGACGGGTAAAGGATAAATACACAATATAGTCGAGAGTGTGAAAAAAGACATTGTAGACGCGCTAAAAAAAAGTGAAGTCCCGTGTCCCCTACTGGGGTATAGGGCAGATGATATACACCTGTTTCACCACCTGATCGATTTCCTTTATGGACTAGTAAGTGATCAGCCTTCTGTGTCCTAGGCAGACCGACACATTTTTTTTTGTGCATCCCCACCGGGAATCGAACCCAGGACCCCTTGGTTCTACGCTCATGCGTTAACAACTGTACCGAGGAGGCGATCACTTGCTAAACGCACACCAATTATAAGCATGTCATCATCATCATCATCATCAGCCCATATACATTCCCACTGCTGGGACACAGACCTCCTATGAGGGTTCAGACCATAATCCACCACGCTGGCCGAGTGCGGTTGTGTTGCCAGATGTCAAAATATATCGTCGAACTTTTAATCCTCGATCCGATAAAAGCATTTGACACAATATCTCTTGGATAGCTAGCAAAGAAACTGGCGGCATATGAAGCTAAAGATACTACATTATACTAGCTCCTAATTAGCTACTGTTTAGGTAATCAAAAAAAATCCAAAAAAAATTAACAAAAAAAACTTAGCTTACAGAACCGAACTAAAAGCAGAATTAAGTGTTCCACTGGGAAGTGTTTTTGGTCCAATTTTATTATTGTTTCTATTAATGTATGTGTATATGTATTATAGAAACAATAATAAAACTTATAGTAACATATGTGCATACTAATGACAACGTTTAAACTTTTTAGCTAATAGATATTTTAAATTTTTTGTTGTCATATTTGTACTTACTCAGATACAGGAATCCGAGATGCAGCTGCCCCTCCATCCAACCTTGATTAGCGGACATTGTAAAGTATTTATATGCAATGTTCGGGTCCTTTGGAACTGCGCGACCCTGTAACGGATATTTTTTTATAATTTCAACAGTGTTAAAAGGTAAATAGGAATAACGATACAAGATTATAATCTAATTCATGTTGTAAGTGTGTTATTGCAAACAAAAGTTAAGGCAATTTAATAATATTAAAAAAAGTAAACAAAAAAATCTGTCCAGTGCGGGACTTCGATACAAAGGGTACAAATAAGATAAAAAGAAACAGCAAAAAAAAAAAATCGTCAAAAAAATCGTTTTTATATGTGTTGTTATAGCGATAACAGAAATACATTAACCGTTGTAAAATTTCAACTGTGTTCATAAGATAGTGCCTGGTAACATACTGGCAGACGGAAAGACAGACAGTGCGACAGTACAAGTTGTGATAAAAGATTTTACAAACCTGCAAATACATGAGACCCAGACCGGTCTGGCCAATGGGATTGTTCATTTCGGCCGCTTTCTTGAAGTAGTGTAACGCCATTTCGTCGTTTCGCTTAATACCGTCCCCACCGTCGAGGTAAATCTGAAAAGGCAGTTTTACACTCTTAACAGGAAAACCTCATTTTTTGCACTACAAAAATTCTAAAGAATATTCTAGAAGATCTAGATCTAATTTTTAGTTTTATAGCATTGAAATGCTTTATAAATGAGAAATTTTGAAAGAATAAGCATGTTGAATAAGCAAGCAAGCTGATCTAGATCTGTTTTGAAATTCCCTTATTTTTTGTCAGTGCAGTGCAGTAATTTGATTAATGAATAACAATAATTTATAGGTAAAAAAGTTTATGTTCTGGAAAATTTCTAGAACAATATTAATAATAAATGTCAAGTTAACTTCATATATCTACAATGAAATTAATAATAACAACTAATAAATACTCCTCCACCTCTTATCAGAACTACACCATATTTAAGTGGAACCACACCAAAGGCACCAGCTTTCAAATAAAAAAAGAAACATCACAATCCGTACACCCAATCGAAAAGTTTGATGTGTGAATATAAAAAAATGATAAGCTTCTTTTTCGAAGTCGGTTGATAATACATAGTTGCACAAACCTTTCCAAGATAAGCGTTGGCCATCGCGTTCCCAGTCTTAGCAGCTTGCTGGAAATAGTGTAACGCTTTCTGTATGTCCAGCGTGACCCCGCGACCGCCTTGGAAGTGGAGTTGACCGAGCCCGACCTGGTTTATGAAAAAAATGCGATATTTATTAATGTGGGGGTGTGGTACTGCGACTACCCCGGTGCGAGCTGACCAAATTCGTACCGAAGCGTGCTCGACTCCCATATTCAAAGACTATATGGGTATACTATGCGACTCAGAAATGTTATTGATTCAGCGCCATTTTGTGACGTCATAGACTCAAAAGAATCCTACTATCCTACTAATATTATAAATGCGAAAGTTTGTAAAGATGTGTGTGTGTTTGTTGCTCTTTTACACCAAAAACTACTGAAGCGATTGCAAAGAAATTTGGTACGTAGACAGCTGGACAACTGCAATAACATATAGGCAACTTTTTATCCCGATTTCCTACGGGATACGGGACGCGGGTGAAACCGCGGGGCGCGGCTAGTTATAAATATGAGTTAGTTACTTAAAAGGATGTCGATTGTATATTTTAAAATGACATCTAACACATAGAGGTGATTGACTTTCCTATTCGTAGTTGAATCGCATATGTTTGTGTATAAGTATGTGAATTTATATGCGTGAGTATGCGCGTATATGCGGGTATATGCGTGTACCTGCGCCTGCACATCCCCCTTCTCAGCGAGAAGCTGATAGTACTCGATGAGGTCCGTGTCTAATGCAGAAGTGGAACCGGCGCCCTCCGCCTCGTCGATGAGCCGCGTGCGCTGAACCGCCGGCCCACCGCTGAACGTCACCTGGCTTGCCACTGGCGGGATTTCATTAAATTTAAGAAATTAAATTAAGGATTTTAATCTTGGTGATAGTTTCACCGATTGAGTGCAGACTAAAATATTTAGTTGATGAAAAACAAATTACAAAGGAATACAGTTTAGATTTTAAATGTTAGAATTTGCAAGCAATAAATCAAGCCATTACAATCTGTTATGAATATAGATCAGACATAAACATAAAAGTTTTTTTGGACAATATAAATAGAAATAGTATATAATACACTAAATTTTAAATTTCTATAGAACTCTGATAGTGTATAGCATTGATTGATAAATATTGGATGAACATACTAATTCTAAGACTGAAAACATATTAAATTTCGGTGTTGCCCAAGGTTCAACGCTAGGTCCCATTTACCAATACTTCTCTAATGATCAAGACCTACAGCTATTTAAGTTTCCATGTTGACCAAGGCTCAACACTAGGTCCTCATATTTACCAATTAACAAAACCCATAACTATAGGTAGCCTACCTTTAGCAGCAACCTTCATATAGAGCTCCATCGCCTTAGGACAAGAGCTGGGCACTGTCACGCCGACCCAGTATCTGTAGGCTAGGGCCATTTGAGCGAAGTCACTATCTCCAATGGCACCAATGGTGTAATGAACTAGGGCCTTTGCTTGAGACACTGGAACACCCACTCCGGTAGCATATAAGAAACCCATGCCCTGGAATGTATTATATTTGATATATATATTCATGTGTTTGTATGTAATCAAGTTTATTTTACAATATATTAAAAGGGACTGAAGTTTTTTCTGTATGAACTACAAAATTTATGTCATAGTTGGATATGGCAATGGTAAAAAAAAAAATTTGTCATATACATGAGAAGTTGTTATTGTTAAAGTGATTCATGGCATTTTTATAAAAAATAGTCATAAGGCAAGCTCACACGAGCCAATTTAAGTCTTATTGTCCCTGTATGAGATTTGGTTCAGAGACAGATTATAGTCTGGATTAGCACATAGGCTACTTTTACACGGGTGCCAAGTGAGCGATATCGCGGGTTACAGCTAGTGTTCTATATAAACCAACAAAAGCCAACTCACCGCATGCGCATCAGCGTTGCCTTCATCAGCCAGATCCTGGAATATCTTCCTCGCTCTATCAATGTCCAGGTCCACCCCCTCACCGAACACGTAGGACCACGCGAGCCGAATCTTGGCTGGCGCGTACCCGCTGTCCGCTGCCTGCTTCACTTGCAATATCACACCTCGAAGGTCGGGTACTCGCTTGTCTATCTTTTTCACCGCTTCGTCGAATAACTTTTTGGCTGTTTGAAATTTTTAAAAATTGTATAAATATGACATAATAATAACGATAATAATAAACACACTTTTTTGTACAAATTGGCGGCTTTTTACTTAGAAGCGATTTCTTCCAGGCAACTTTGGCATATAGGAAATATAAATTTTTGACATAGTACACATATTAAAAAAACAAATTATACAGCAAATAAATTATTATTTGGTAATTTCTTCTTTTTTAAATTCATCTTTAAAAATAACATATAATGCAACACATTCCTTGTCACAGTGGTTACAGGTTTGTGCATAAGAATTATGGAATGGCCTTAGGTTCAAGTTCCGTACTTGTAGTGGCTGGGTACATTACTCTAAGGGGTATATCTACTATTTAGATGTAAACTCTTTTTCCACCAAAATCACTCTCCAAAATGAACACATTTCACAACAATAACAATTTTGGTAAAAAATGTGATTATTCATAAATAATTAGCTCCAATCCCTTGGAATTTCTGGCATAAAAGCCATCCTAATCTGTCTCAGGTCTCAATATCTCTATACAAAATTTCATTCAAATCAGTTCAGATGTTTCGGTGTGACGAACAGACAAAGTTTATTATGCATTTATTCTAAAAAGGGAAATAATTTAAACCTTCTTGCAACTCAGGTGTCAATTCTTCTTCCTCTTCCTTAGGGAGTGGTGGGAGGCTGTCCAGATAGTCTTGTGGATTCTCTTCTGGCTTCTATAAAAAAGAAGTTACCATCTCAAACTCAAAATACATAATATATTTACATAATTTATTTCCGAATCTTAATTAAAGACCTATATGGACATAACAATATGCTTAAATTAAAAACAAACCTATTGAATTACTGTTTCCAAAATTATTTCAACTTTAAAAATACCATGAAATATCTTAAGCAGTAATATTGAATTTTATCAACAATTAGCTGACCCGACAAACATTGTTGTGCCTTACTCTTATCATTTAGGGTATGAAAAATAGACGTTGACCGATTCTCACTTACTCAATGTGCACATAATATATATATATATATATAGATGACAATCATCATATATATATATATATATATATATACATATAGATGACAATTTATCTGCGCATGTAGATAACATCACCACTGCTTCAACGGTGAAGGAAAACATCGTGAGGAAATCGGCATGTCCAAGAATTAAAAGTTCGACGGCATGTGACATCTGCCAACCCGCACTTGGCCAGCGTGGTGGATTATGGCCTGAACCCTCATGGGAGGCCTGAGTCCCAGCAGTGGGAACATATATGGGCTGATGATGATGATGATAGATGACAATGCATAGCCTAATAACAGTTCAAGATAACTTGCATAAATTACAATAGATGATTAAATATTTATATCTGATAAATTTAAAAAATAACTAGGTTTTAACATAATTGTCATAACAAATATGATGTAAATAAGATAAGATAAAAAGCCACACTAACCTCCGAGTCGGAAGAATCTAGCATACCCTTTGCAGCCTCAATCCAACTGGGCTCTGTCTCTCTCAATAAACTATTCTTGATAAGCTTGAATGTGTATTCCATTTGCTCCATATTATTTTCTTTTTCACTATTTTCATCTGTGGAGCAAACAAAATTATTATAATTTGAGTGTATGTCTGTAACTCCATAATGCAGAAACAACTGGATGTATATTATTGCGATGATATTTGATAATCAGATAGACCTTGACTTAGATTTGAATACATTTGATTTAATAACTCTTATAATTTAATACTTCAAAAATTTTGAACTATTGTATTGAATAACCTATTCCAATATCTACTTATAAGAATCTTCTACATGATTTTTTTAGGTTACACACCAACACCTAAACCGATTTTCGACAATAAACTTAAACTTTGCTAATTGAGGAGTCTTAATATACAGGTCACCTTTAGAATTATCGTCATCTTTCAAAATCTCTTTGGATTTACGTATAACATCAGCATAATCTTTGAGGGTTTTAATCTCTTTTGTCATAGCTGATATTATCTCATTGTAATAATATGGGTCTTTGATATCCTTGCCTTCAGATGTATCTTCATCCTCACTTCGTTTATCCTCCTTTTTGGCGGAATCTGGACCGACCAACTCCGCAGTTGTTATAATTAAGCATAAAAAGATAATGTAAACTTTTAAATACTCCATATTTTTAAAGCAATCGTCAATCTTCGAGAAAAGTTGACGTGTCTTTATCAAAACACAACGCGAAACAACACAATATTTTGTCAATATATGCGCATAATCATTTTGTTCACATTGGCAGCCTTTTAGAAGTATACACGTGTACTTTTACTACTGAAATACATTATTTTGTTAATTAAAAATAATATAATTTATTTGCAACCACCGAGCTGTAAAACCCTCTAGGATATGTCAAATGTCAATCACTGTCATAAATTGTCACCTAAGTAAATTATATAACCTGTACCTACTCTTAAAATATAACTAGCTTTTGCCTGTGGCTTCGCACGCGGAGTAGTTTAATAGATGCTGTTATACATATATCCTCTTGAATCACTATATATTAAAAGAAACCTCATAAATCAGTTGCGGAGTTTTAAAGATTTATGCATACATAGGGACGTAGGGACAGAGTAAGGGATTTTTTTATACTAAGTAGTGATTCTTACTCTAACGTAAAAGCAGGTTAAATACCTATAAATAATAATAATCACTACTGTAAGTTTTTTACAGGCTTAAAAAGGGCTGCTTGTCCTTTTATTAATAGTTAAAATTATGAATATCTGAGATGTACATAGAATAAAGAAATTAATTATTGGTGTGAGAGACACTTTTCTGTGCTATGTTGAGGTTGGTTAGACACGTAGCGGTCTTAGGTGTGTTTCTCTTGTTTTATATAAATAATAAGCTACCCTCATTTCTTTATATGCATATTTTGAAAAATTATTTAGAATTAAATTTTATGTACACTATACACAATTTATTGTTTTAATATACGCTCTTACATTAGCCTTCCTCCTCGCTGAATTTATGTAGTATCTTGCAAAACATTAAAATGAAAACGGTGGTGTAGTTCCCGCGCTTTGGTCTTCATTTCGCGATTCGTTAGGAGGTAGAAAATAAAAAAATTCTATTGAATTTGATGATGATGTCGCTCATTAATGATTACTCTTAAATGCTTAAGCTGTCAACTGTCGAGTGTCAATGTCAAAAACAAAGTCATTAATGCACGAGTTTGAGTCCTTGAATTGAACTTCCTAATTCGGGTTCAAAATACAATTAACTACAAAAATAAAATGTTGCAGTAAAAGTCAGTGCAACAATTGGCACAAGTGATAGCTAACAAATAAATATAAAACAATAATCATACTTAAAACGTGGTAACATATTTGTAAATAAAATGTTACGAATACCGGTTAGAACTAACATTACTCAAAAAACTGCTCAAATGCGGATGAAATCATCTAGTGGGCTTATAAGGAAGACATTTATTGATTATTTCGTCAAAAATCATGATCATAAGCATGTAAAGTCGAGTTCAGTTGTGCCTCTGTGTGATCCAACAGTCCCATTTGTGAATGCTGGCATGAATCAGGTAAACCAAATCTATTGACTTGAATGTCAGACTAAAAAAATGTTCAAACACAATCGTGGTTATGTTAGGGAACTTTTTATGATTCTGTATTTAAACTGCAAAGAATGAATCTAGGTAAATTTGGGATATTTTTGTATCAGAAACTTATACAGAATCCTATAAGTGTAAGTTTAACTCCCACTTCTTCAGTTTTATACTATATTTAGTATATCAAGCTATATTTGAAATTACAAGCTCAATGCTCATTTTATAACATTATTTTGAAGTTATTGTCAGCCTGTTTGTAGTGACCAAATTTTCTTAACAATATCCATTTCAGTTCAAGGGAATATTTCTTGGTATGGTGGACCCTCCTCACCCTCGTGTGGTGAACTCCCAGAAGTGTGTCAGAGTGGGAGGGAAGCACAATGATCTGGATCTTGTAGGTTTGGATGGACATCATCACACATTCTTTGAGATGCTTGGAAACTGGTCGTTCGGTGATTATTACAAGGTGATCTTTATTTTGAATCTTTTGGTAGCAATATTTTGAAAGTCATGACTTGTACAACTTACCACCTATTTCTCTTAGAGTATTAGTTTATACTAGCTGCTCCTCACGGTTTCACCTGCATAAGTCCGTCTCCTGTAGGAATATCGGGATATGTGTTATCCCAGTTGTCCAGCTGTCTACGTACCAAATTTCATTGCAATCGGTTCAGTAGTTTTTGTGTGAAAGAGCAACAAACACACATACTTACAAACTTTCACATATATAATATTAGTAGGATTCCTAGTTATGCTATTATTTTCAGTAGGTATGAAGAATTCTACTGTTATTATAAAATTAGACAAACACACTGGAAAATAAAAAGCACTTTAGAGTAAATATTAATTTAGCCATTTAATTAAAAGCATAGTGCCCTGAATAAAACAAACTCTGTTAAATAGGAAGGCTCAGTTTTTAATTCATAGCTGATTGCAATAGTAATACAAACCTCATGCTATCTGATTTTAGAAAGAAGCATGCAAGATGGCTTGGGATTTGCTGCTGGGTCCATACAGATTAAAACCTGAAGAGCTTCTTGTAACTTACTTTGGCGGAGACGTGACTATTGGACTCACTGAAGACAGGGAATGTCGGGACATATGGAAAGAAATTGGGTAATTCTTTTTTCTTCACTTATGCAATAATATGAATTAAAAGGATATTTCATTAGCTATTATGTTGCTTCAAGATATATGCTAATTTGATAGTGTGTTTAAAACATCATGCTGTAAATTTATTTCAAAAATATCACAATGATACCTCTTAACATATTATTTAAGCATTAAAAGCAACGCTATTACAATACTAGCTGCGCCCCACGGATTCACCCGCGTAAATCTGTATCCCATAGGAATGTCAGGGTAAAAAGTTTCATATATGTTATTTCAATTGCACAGCTATCTACATACCAAATTTCATTCAATTCAGTAGTTTTTGCGTAAAAGAGTAACAAACATCCATACATACAGCCGTCCATACATACATACTACATAACACGTACATACTTCTAATATAAACGCGAAAGTTTATAATTTCGCGTTTATATTAGAAGTTTTTTTTTTGCGCACGATATGCATGTGTGCGTGCGGCCCTGTGTGACGACAGACGACACGATTCGCTGATTCTATAAATTGTTCGTAACATTTTACCGCTACTAGTAGCTTTTATAACAGACAGATTTCAATTTAAGACATTCTATTTGAGTGTTTTATACATATTATAATCATTGAACTAATAGTTTGAAAAACGTATAACGAAATGACACTGTTAGTAAATTTTTATATGACAGTGTACCAGCCAGCCGATTAAAAGATTGCGGGGCGAAGGACAACTTCTGGGAGATGGGTGCGAGCGGGCCGTGCGGGCCATGCACCGAGATACATTATATACACCCAGACGGACGACTCACTGAGATATGGAATATTGTGTTTATACAGTGCAACAGGTATGAACTATCTTTTTGATAACTGTATGTGTTGATTATTTTGTATACTGTTCCATTGTATCAAATTAGTTCCTTTTTTTAATTTTTTCCAAGGTTGTTCAATTTTCAGTAATTTTTGCTCCGTTTTTTTGTTTTTCAGTATTTATTATTGACATATTAAAAAAAAATATAGAAGATAAAGAAAAATAAATTACATAGTTTTGTTTTAAATTGAATCGGTCCTCCTTCGAACATTAATATTATTTATAAAAAAAATTTGAATATACACTTATAAATACCAAACAAAATGAAAACATTTTAACATTTTTACACATTCTTTATTTTCGTATAGAGTCATAACATAAACACCATTCTGAATCCAGTTTTATACCATTCTTCCAGCCGTTATATTTCCGACAAAGCTTTTTACAAAATCGGTTGTGAACGTGTATGCCATTTGGTCTTATTAATTCCGCGTCCGCGCAGTCAAAATTATAGTAGTTTTGCAATGACTCTGAAATAGAATTACAGTTTTTCGCTATACGTTATATTTCTGTATATACTTCATGACTACTCACTACACAGTATAAAGAAAGTCGCTTCCCGCTTCTGTATGTATGTATGCTTAGATCTTTAAAACTTCACAACGAATTTTGATGGGGGTTTTTTTAATACATGATTCAAGAGGAAGTTTTATATGTATAATAACATCTTTTAAACTAAACTACTCAGAATTTAACGCATGCGAAGCCGCGGTCGAAAAATATATATAAAGCAGAAAAACTTCTCTGTTTGAATGCGTTCATCTCAGGAACTACTGAAACAATTTCAATTATAAGTTTTATAAGTAAATATAAAACTTTTCACAAAAACGTCTCCAATGTTTCCAAATCCCATATAATAATAAATAAGTTATTATACTTTTTTATAATAAAATTTGTGTCTTTTCCTTCAGATCCATTAATGATAAATCTCTAACAATATTCACCTTTTTTATGTTTGCTTTCCAAGTGCCCAGATTTTACAAGTAAAAACTTAGTAAAAATGAATAAAAATAAAAGTTTATCGTAATATATAAGGCGTGACATTATATGATAAATATGTTTTGAAGACTAACATTTTTATAAACGGAATTTGAGGCGTTTTTTTATCTACTTAATGTACTTACAAGTATGAATGTTTGTAATAAAACTATTGAAATATTATGATTTTAACATACTGTACAATTTATATATTTTGCGTATATATTTATACAATCAAGGATAACGACCTTATTGAAGTATAAATAATAATTATTTTTAAAAACTAAACCGCTTTTAAATTGTCAAAATTAGACTTAATTTAAATGATTCACCCAGTCCACAGTTTCGAGGTAACAAACATAAAAACACGTAGTCGAAACCAAAAAAGGAGGGGGGGGGGTCTTTTTTTTTATGCAATTGGTTCAAAAGTTCGGTTACCTAAAACGGGCAGACAGCTAATCAAACAAATCTCCAGGGATACAGATGGGTCGGTAAAGGGGCTTCGCCGCCAGCATGTGGACACGGGCATGGGGCTGGAGAGGGTGGCCGCGTTGCTGCAGGGCGTGGCTAGTAACTACGATACCGATCTGTTCCGACCGCTAATAGCGGCTATCGAGAAGGTTCGTAAAGATATGCCGCTGTAGAAAACCTTCATATCCCTATCAATTAGAAACCTCAAATCTTGTTAAATCTGCACTAATATTAAAAAGCTGAAGAATTTGTTTGTTTGTTTGAATGCACTAATCTCAGGAACTACTGGTCCGATTTGAAAAATTCTTTCAGGTTTTAGATAGCCTATTTATTGAGGAAGGCTATGCGCTATATATATACCAGGCGAACCGCTAGTTGGATATGGATGGTAGAGAAAGTCCATTGTCAATCAAATTCGTACGGATACGCAACCCACGTATGTACGACATTAACATAAACATTCATAAAATGAAATGGATGTATGACGTAATCAAATCTTTGCTTTAAATCAGGTCCCATTATATTCTTTGAAACCTGTTAATCAAACTTCATGGTCATCCTTCATTGCTCTGGCTAGCATTTCCCAAAAAGGAGAACCCATCAATGAATGTTTTGTTCTATCGTTCTTTGCATTTAATTATAATAATAATATCTCTTTATTTGTTCTTTTAATGTGTACAAAATGATGGAAGTGTATCACACACGAGCCACATATTGGCTTACCAATATCGGACGCACAGCTCCACGTTACATATTTTTTTTAATAATAAGGAATTCACGAAGTCAGACGCTTTTTGCTTGCTATCTTTGATTACAACTAGAGAGTGTGTTGTAGAACAGTGCGAATGTGTCCCCATACGGTGGCAGTTACGTCAGCGACGCGGCGCTGGACCAGCAGTACCGCCGGCTCGCTGACCACGCGAGGATGATCAGCGTCTGCCTGGCCGATGGAGCATTTCCAGCCACCAGGTAACGATCCACAATGAAAAGAAAAAAAATTGCTTTAACACTCATATAGAAAGAAAGAAAAAATATTTATTTGGCGATATGAAACACAAAAACACAGATGAAATAAAAAATAATAAAACAAACAACTAAAAAACAAAAGTAAATAATAATAGCAAAAAAAAAAAAAAATACTACAATAGCGTGTCCCACAGTACCGCCAAAAAGGATCTAGTTCAGCTTGTGCCTGGCGCTGGTTTTCAACTAGATCCTAGATATACAGACACAACAGATAATAATAGAAAACAATAAAAAAATGATGAAAAGCGATATGTTTGTTTTAACGTATGAATTTGGAACCTTAGATGTGTGGGATCGTGTAAAGTACATGGTGTTAAAGATATTTTTTTTTGGATATTTTGTGTATTTGAATTGTAAGCGAAGTCGCGGGTACAAAGCTAAGTGAATTGAAACTGTCCCAAATTAATAAACACCTACTTTAAGAAAAATAAAGCGATGCTTGGCAAAAGGTATTTATTTATAAGAAAAGTACTGTAAACTTTTATTAAGTAAAGTTACACCTCCAGGCAATTTAAATGACTCTGGAGGCATCGTCCGGCAGAGGAGGATCTTTCAGATTGAAACCTATCTACTTATCCATTTTCTCTGCATTTGTGTCATTTATTTTTAAATTTATTTCCATTCCAGTTTAAACCTCAAACAAATAATGCGCAAATCCTTCAAGATGTGCTCAGACGTGTTCCATAATCCAAACTTGCTGTCCATACTCTACAACCACGTAACCGAAAGCCTCGGAGACACATACCCCGAACTGATTGTGAAAGAGAAAGACGCTAAACTCATCCTGGAGTATGAGAGAGAGGGTTATGATAGACTCAGGAGTAATCTCGCGAAGAAATGGCAGGATCTGGTGAAGCGGTACCCGGAAGTGGTGGAGTTTAGTGATGTGGAAATGGCGGGATTTGCGCTGGGTTACAAGGAGCTTAAAGAGGTAAATAGTTATAGTTCTTCTGAACATAATTTGCCAATTGGGATTGGGATCTAGTCTATTGAGTAGGACATAATATAGTGCATAAGTATGTGTATATTTCCGGAACTTGGAATTGTTATTTAAATAATTCCTACACCATTTTTTTTTCGAACTGAAGACAGTTGGAGGGGTAATACTATAATTATGTGATTTTTTTATTAAAGCACATCTAATTACTGTTCTCGATATATTTCAGACTATGAAGAAGGTAAATTCAAACACTATCCCTGGAGAGCTAGTATTCAAACTGTACGACACGCATGGCTTCCAGGAGGACATCATTGAACGCATAGCTACTTTGAACAATCTAGAAATAGACAAGAAGGGCTTCTGGAAACTTCTTCAGCAGCACAAATCAAGGCACAAAAGGGCTTTCAAGGAACAATCTTCGAAACAAGGAATCTTATTCGATCAAGCTATCGAGACTATTCTCAAAGCTGGAGTCAGTCGCTCCAACGATCAGCCGAAATACGACTTTAATGTCGTAGACAATAGAGTGACTTTTGAACCGTTGAAAACGAACGTCGTAGCCATCCTCAATGAGAACATTGAATGGGTGGATTTCCTCGATCCCTGTGAGAATAGACCTTATTACATCGTAACAGAAAGCACAAATTTCTATACAGAAGCCGGCGGACAAGTATCAGACTTGGGCGTTATAAAATTCAACAAAAACATAAAGTTTATAGTGGATAGTGTTTTTAAAATACGCGATTTCGTGTTTCACAAAGGACATTTTAAATTGCACGACAGTGAAAATAAATACGTTAATAATACTAGTGAAGTAGTTTTAGAGTTAGATAGTGAAAGACGTTTAAATGTGATGAGAAATCATACTGGTGTGCATTTGTTGAATGCTGCTATGAGGCAGGTGCTTCCGAATAGTGTGATAGGACAAGTGGGATCGAGTGTTAGTGATATGGGATTCAGTTTGAGCCTAGTTGTATATGGGGAGAAGCTGTCGCAACCTGTGGTGCTGGAAGCGCAGGATCTAATCAGGTATCTCATCTTATTTGAATATTTGTTAAAATATAAATCCTAACTATGGGGGATGTACCTTTTAATTAGATTTAATTATTTTTCACTTATTTTACATTGATAACTTTTTCATCAATTACTCGGAATTATTTTTTAAACATGTTTTATTGACAATCATGAGAAAAAAAGTAAAAAATTATGTTTATTTATGTTTTATATGTTTTCAATGTGTCTACTGTTTGTGGCAAAGAAAGAATCCAGCTTTTCATAATTCGACTGAATTTTTTGTGTTTGTTACCTCAGAACTTTCTCTCTGCTCCCATGCTCCCATTTAAATTAAGTCTGCTACTGACAAATTGGAAGTGCCTTAGTTTAAGATATAAATGAATATTTCAGGAAGGCGATAAAATCAGAAGCAATAGTAGACACACGAGAAATAGACAGCACCCAGTTGTCCTCTGAGGACTCTGTAATAACTGTCCCTGGGGAGACATACCCCGAGACTGGATTGAGATTGGTGACCTGCTCGCTTCCCTTGCTGTCCAAGTGAGTGTCTATTTATACATACATAACCTTAACGGAAATATTTTTATACAGTAGATAAATCGGTATTATGTTAGTTTGAAGTACTCCAAGCGTGGTTATTGTAAAATCAGGATTTATTGCGGTTATTTCTTTTGTGTGTGCTGATTTTTTAGCTTAACATTTGTAATGTTACGAAATGTTAAGCTAAAAACAGGAGCATGGCAACAAAAATCATTATCAATATTGTTTGAAAATTTTAACATGGAAGCCAGGGGACAGATATTAGACTCTGCAAGCTAAAATGCATGATATCAATTCTTTATTGTAAGAACTATTTTATCATAGGTTTCTTGGAAAATAAGTCGCCTGTTTGTCACCTTATGTTTTTTATAAATTGTTACGCTCTTTTTGACAGCACAATTTAATCTTGTTATTTGTATAGTTTCAATGGTGTTGTTGAGTCTTTCATATTAATTTCTATTTAATTTATGCACGGTGCATAGGGAGCTATGTTGCGGCACACACGTGCGTTCTGTTCGGGATTTACAAGAGGTGTGCGTGTGCGGTGTGAAGGGCGCGGCCACGCCCACGCCCACACTGTACGCGCTCACCGGCGCACGCGCACTGCAGGTGCTTACACTTTTGTATAACTTGTAGTATTTTTTGTTTTAATCGATTCTTAATGGACTCCTGGTTACTTAGCAATTAGTTTATGAAGTTTGGGTTAAGTGGGTCTATTACATAAGCAATTGGTTTTAATAAAATTTTGAAATTGACTTTTCTTTATATTTCTACCAATAAACCAGTTCAGTTACAGGTAGTAATTATCAATAAAACTAAGCTATTTTTGGCTTTTATATTTCTAAAAAATTGCAGTAGATACCCCCTAATTAGTTGAGAGCAATTTTTTACCAACTTTTTGACATAAACCAATCGAAAAACACTGTAGGCTCGTGAACTATTCTGCCGCGCCGAAAAGCTGAGCCAAGTAGTGGAACTAGCGGACCCTGAGCAGGTGAAGGAGGAAGTTAGTAGCATGAAGCTCCAGCTGAAGACACTCTGCGGGGGCGGAGCACCCTGCGGGGAGCATGCGGAGTGCTTGAAGTTACTGGACTCGCTGGTGAAGAAAGCAGGGAGTCGGAATGATGGGGCTATGCAGTGAGTTTCTTCTAGAGAATTGTCATTTATGTTAGTTTACTAAGATTATGTAGATAATACTTCTACATCAGTATAAGTCATCAGTGTTACAGACACTTTTAAAGCTATGCTATCTTTTATTACTATCTTCCTAAGAAATCGTATTAGATACCCTCCCTATTTTGATGACGAACTTTCACCGACAACTTGCAGAGAAATGGCCGAAGCGGAGATCGGCGAGGCGTGCCACGAGGCGGGCCGCGAGGGGCGGCGCTTCGTCGTGCACTTCCTGCGCTGCTCCTACCTCATGCAGCCGCGCGCCGCCGCGCACGCGCTCGCGCACGCGCGCACGCCCCGTGACGTCACCACGCACGCGCACGCACCTGCTGGTGACGTCACCGGGGGGGGTGAGGACGCCGGCGAGTTGCCCGCCGTGCTGCTGGGCTGCGCGGGCGGCGTGATCGTCGCCGTGGCCAGGGTGCCGCAGGTGATTATTGTCATCATCATCATCATCATCAATGTTGTACTTGTGGACTACACAATTTTGTAGTTCGTCAATTTTCGAAAAACTATAATATTTTTAGCACAACACTGAAATTTCTATTCAATTTTGAAAGAAATCTCATTGAATATGTATTTCCTACTAATATTGTGAATGCTAAAGTAACTATGTCTGTCGCTTCTTCATGCTTAAATCACTAAACCTATATGCATGAAGTTTAGTACTAGAATAGCTTGCGAATTAAGAAAAAATATAAAATAGATTTTATCCCGGAAAGCCGATTAAAACAGGAACTATGTGGGTTTTCCTTTTATAACGCGTAAAGTATCCTATGTTACTCTCTAGCCTTAGCTATAGCTCATAGCTGTATCCCTACGCAAAAATGAATCTCGTAAAAGAGACACAAAAAAGCAAACAAACAAACACACTTTCGAATTTATGGTATTAGGAAGAATATTAATCTACAGTATTGTATTCTCTTAACAAACTCAAAAACTCAGGAGCTGGTGAGCAAGACGTTCACAGCACAAAAGTGGCTGAGCTGCATCCTGCCCATCTTCCAGGCGGAGATCTCCCCCCCACGGGAGGGGGAGCGGCTGGACACGAAGGCGCAGATGAACGCTACCAAGGTATTATACTTGTATTATTTAACAGTGTTATAGAATTAAATGCATCTATACAAAGAAATGATTAAACCTTCTTGTCCCTTGAAATTGAATAATTTATGGTGAACAATAAAATATTTTTCATTTCGAAGTCTTAAAGCTTAGAACGTATCTCATTCTAAAATCTGTACTGAATGAAAGATCTATAATATATAGTTAGGTAATTATATAAAAAATAAAAAGAGATTCTTTTCTCACAGCATAAATTTATAGTCAAAAATGAATATATTTCGTTAAGCTACAAAAATTGCAGACCAGTAAAAAGTGTAAGACCGGTGTCTTAACTAGGAAACTGAATGTTTTATTTAAATTATATATATATGCAAGATTAGATTTATTTCGATTTTCAGGTGAGCCTCATCAACTGTGAACAGATGGTACAGGACGCGATGCGAGTTGCCATTAAATTTGCTCAATGTCATCTTAAAGATGTCGCCATAGACAATAGCGTTAGGTCCACTGAGAATAGACAACAGAACTGATTATATTTTATATTGAATAATATTTTGTTGATTACATATTACTTCCATATTGTCGTAGTGAGAATTGATTTGAGTTTATGTGCATTATGATTTTTTCGTTTCATTAACTGGAGACAGCAGAATAAAATATATGTTACATATATATAGCGAAATATTGATCCTCTAATTTTTTATATTCAGACAAATTTGGTGAGATTTATAATTTTTATTCAATTCTAAATTAATGGTACTAAAATAAATAAATTCAGTTTCACGTACAGAATTAAATTCTTAATGTTCTACGAATCATAATCAATTATACTGACATTTATAAGTTCTCGAATCTGCTCAGATGTCATAGTTTATGTATTTTTTTATGTACTTTTAAAGTAAAAATTATATTTAGCTTAGATTTAGATTGAATATTTATTAACTAAATAGAATCAACACATAAAATTATTTTCATATTAATTTAAATTTCATACTATTAAGTAATGGTGATTTAATGAATTCTTGTTAAATTCCTTCTCATATTACAAATTCGATAGTAACTCAAGTCTGTCTGTCTCTTCTTAACGCGTATACCAGTGAATGGAGTTGGATGAAATTTGGCACAAACATAGTTTGTGGCCATTGGATACTTTTTATCAGAAAAGCCCAGGAGGATTTGTAACTACATATATAAATTGTGAAGTCCCGTGTCTTCTAGTGGGGTAGGGGGGGGGGCAAATGATATAAATTTTCTTTGTTTTCATTCATGCACAAGTGGGTGATCAACCTTTCGTGTCCTGCCAGACCGAGACTTTTTGTTTGTCCCACCGGGAATCGAACCCAGGACGCCTCGAGTCTACGCTTAGCGTTAACCACTGCACCAAGGAGGCGGTCAAATTACGAATTTGTCATTATTATTAAATATGATGTAATTTTAATTAATAGTGAATAGCGTAGTTGAGTTTTTACGTTGTGAATGAATAAAATTTGAACAAAATTGTGCCTTTGAAATTGTAATTAAATTACTTTATTATAGCATCTTTGTAGTTACCTACCTCTGAGTTGTGAAGACTCCCCTTTCTTTATAGTATGTTATTTTTCTAGTCAGTACCAAATTATATAATAAAAGACATATATTTTAAATTCGCATCTTTTATTTCAATCCTTATCAATAATATATACAATTTTAAAAATATCATTTCATTACTCAACAATTACATTCGATGTATATTACAAAGGTGTTTAATGTTTTATGAGGGTACTTGGAAACATTTCAAAATTATTATTTTATCAGTCCTTTCCTTATAAAGGAACAAGTAGCCATCGATCATAAAAAAACGATGTTAACACCCAGTCTGTATAATCAAAAACATTTGATTTGTTCATTATAACATTTATGTTACTCCTCCGAAACGGGTGGACCGATTGAAATGAAATTTTGTGTGCATATCGGGTAGGTCTGAGAATCGGCCAACATCTATTTTTTATAACCCTAAATGATAAGAATAAGGCAGAACAGCGTTTGCCGGATCAGCTAGTTATACGTAAAAATAAATATCATAGAAATTGGGCGTCAATAAATTAAAAACATTATTTTATATTTAATGACATGATACAAGAGTCGCATCTATAACGGTTTAGTGGTTATCCATATACTGTAGTTCTGAGAGTAACAAAATAGTGTTTGGAAGAGGTCGCGGCTGTGGCGAGAGAATCGTCAGAGTTTGTCGTTCTGTGTCCACTGCAGTCCTGGAATATAAATAAAAATGAGCATTAATATGGCATTACATATTTAAAATTATATATTTTCAGAAGTTTCATAATGGTGGATTTATAAGTGTGTAGGCTATTCGGATTAAAACTTTGGAAGAATAATTTAATTGTTGATAAATTGCAAATGTCCAATAGCCATTAGACATTGAATACTTGAATCGATATAACTTTTTACCATTTCGAAACAACAAATTTTTCAGGATGCATTTCATATTTTTAGTAGCAATATATTTAGCTATTGATAATTTACGCAAGATTTACTGAATTAAAAATAAACGAAATGTCACTTAACCCACACAACATCAACAAACACATTGTTATCGTCATAAGTGAATTTATAAAAGAGAAGTAAATGGGATCGGTTCTGTTACAGTATCAAAACATTTTTCCTTTAAAGACATAGGAAAAACGACATGGAAAAAAAAATCTATTCAATCATAACCCCAAACTTGCAGATACATACTAACATTAAACATAAATAATCTCCTTATATCTAACTCATTAAGCGAGGGCAACACCTCACCACCACCCGCCGGCTCGGTTGCCCTCTCTAACGTAAACAGATCAGATACTCACACGCACACGAAGCCGGCGAGGTTGGCGTGCAGCGCCAGGTCGTCGGGCGCCGCCGCGAACGAGACCGCCAGCAGCCGGTGCGCCAGCGCCGGGCCCGCCCACACCGCCACCAGCGCCGTCAGCGCCTCCGCCGCGCGCATGCCCAGCGGCATGCACGAGTCGGGCAGCGACGGCGCGCCCACCTGCGCGCGCGCACCGTCACACCCGCACCCGCGCCCGCACCCGCACCCGCCCGCACGCGTGCAAGCGGACGCGGACACGGACACATTGAGAAAAATGTGGAATTCCATATTTTATGAAAATAAATCATTTATGCATAAATATGTTCACTTTTCTAGCTGAATTAACAACGAATGCAAAATTACAGTTATTTCAAATAAATAATTAAAAAAAATAAACCATTCAAACTTTCATTTCGTAATGCTTTTTCTAAGTATCTTAGTTGCCTTAGTTTTCTTAGAACCGGAGCGTCTCACTTAGTCTCACCTTATATATTTTGAGATCCGAGAACTTAACATCAAACGAGTGCGGGTAGTAGGGAGTCCTCTTCCCGTAGAAGTACTCCCGGATGCGCGCGTCCCGCAGCTCGGCGCGCTGCGATATCGACCGCTCCACCACCTGAAAATTTATATATTATCATATCTATACTAATACTATAAAGCTCAAGAGTTTGTTTGTTTGTTTGAACGTAGTAACCTCTAGAAACTAATGGACCGATTTGAAAAACTTCTTTCAGTGTTAGATAGCCCATTTATTGAGGAAGGCTATATATGTACCAGGGGCGAAGCCGTGGCGGACCGCTAGTATTCTACTAATCCTACTTTCTACTTTGTGAGGATGGATGTATGTGAATGTTTGTTGCTTTTTCACACAAAAACTACTGAACCGATTGCAATGAAATTTGGTACATATATATAGCTGAACAACTGGAATAAAATATAGGCAACTTTTTAACCCAATATTCCTATGGGATACGGATTTACGCGGGTGAAACCGCGGGGCGCAGCTAGTTATCGTGTATGCTATTGCATTCTTTTCGTTTGTAAGATCACAGTCACCGACAAGTAACCATCATTAAAAAATTTATTTTCGATAAAAAATCTTAGTACACTGAAGTATTACGATTTATAGACGAGCTAATATAGGATTCATGTTTTAATTAACTTGGAAACTACTTGATCTCAAAACTTTTCCCTTTTTTGCTTTAGCCCTCCCCTCTTCTCAAAGTATATAATGGATACTCCCTTATTGTTTTGTGGTCAATAATTATAATTTGAAAAACAATAATATCTAAATACAATCTATATAATATCTTATATGCATGTTTTTTCATAATGTTACAATCTACACTAATATTATAAAGAGGAAAACTTTGTTTGTTTGGTTGTAATGAATAGGCTCAAAAACTACTGGACCGATTTTAAAAATTCTTTCACCATTCGAAAGCTACATTATCCACGAGTAACATAGACTATATATGTACCACGGGCGAAGCCGGGGCGAACAGCTAGTTGAGACATAAAACTCATTATATAATTAAAATATACACTTACCCCTCCGCTTTTCGGTAGGTACACGACTTTAACAAACTTCGGCATATCGCGCTTCAATTCATTGTACAACCTTTCATTGTCTAACACTAATATCACATCCACCTGAAAGTGATCCAAATGATATTATTCTCATATTCTCTCTCTCTCTCTCTCTTCATATATGTATTGGTAGAGGGAGACACTCTCTACCCAATCATATATACATCAATCATATTAGCCATAAGATAATGGAGATTCTAAAATCAAACTTTTTTTTTGGATGTTACCTCGAAACATTCGACTGGGTGAACCAATTTTGATGATTCTTTATTTATTTGAAATCTGATGCCTCCCGTGTGGTCGCACCAAATAGCCTTGTTCTAATATATTGAAGACGGCTCAGTTTTTTGTCAACAATAATTTTGTTTTGACAATTTTACATATGAATTTGGACTTTTGTTTTTTTAATAATCTATTTAACTGACATCGATCGAAAAAGCTTAAGCTTAAAGTAACAGCTTACTTCAAAAGCCTGAGCGGCGTGCGTCAACACTTTATAGCCGGCGCCTTTCACCCAGCCGCATGTGTTGATTATCACACCAGATGTTGATGCTGTAGATGATTTAAATAATGAATATAGTTAAAAATCACTAAACGCGCTTAAATTATACAAGCGACTATATTGTCTTGCTTGCATGCAGAGTATAACGTAAAGAAATCATTTAATATTGGCGATCCTAATCAGGATCTTAAGATAAAAAGAAAAGTGAAGTCCTGTATCCCCTACCGGGGTATATATGTCTGTTTCACTGAACGTTTTTTTTTTTTTGCTTCCCAACCGGGAATCAAACCGAGGACCCCTCGATTCTTCGCTCACACATTAACCACTGTACCAAGGAGGCGGTCAATCATAAAATAAACTCATAAAATTATTGTAGTGTTATCAAACTTGATGTAGTTAGAAATAAATGTCTGTTTGGGTCAATATTGAGTCTAAAGGAGACATTTATATACAATTTACAAACATACAGGCGAGCCTAAAAAAGCTCATTAAAAATATGTTGGCAAATTATTTCAACATAAATTATTAAAAGTGTAAGTATGTATAAAATTTTATGCCTATATAAATGAATGCGTACAAAATACACTCTGCCTGCACAAGCAGTTGAGTTTGAATTTGCAAAATGCAAAATCTAATTTGAAACATGAATAAAATAGAATCTTAAACAGTGTTGGGGCTATCACATTCAAAAATAAGACTAACAACTAACAAAATCAAATCACTCACATAAGCACTTTAACCTAAGATTATGCCGTATGCATTTATATAAAAATTTGAAAATTTAAAATTACCTTTCTTATTATTCTCACACCTTTCAGCAATCACCTCAGCAAGACGTGAGACTATAGTATTGTACAGTTCTAGGTTCTCATCAGGTGACTTGTGGCCAAAGTGGTACACCAGGGGGGCTTGCTGGCTGAACCCCTCCTCTATTGACGCAGGTCGTTCCACTAGAAGTGCACCTTTAACATAATGGAGAGAAAGATAATAGAAAAATAGACTACATGGTTCAATGAAAATTATAAGCATCATATACAAAGTAATTTTATGATGAACTTAAATTAGCACATGAGAGAAGTAACAACCAAGTTGTCCCAATTTATATTTTCAACTGTACACTTAAGTAAAGGCACTTTACAACCAACAAAAAATGGATGAGGTAGTATTCTTCCTTGTATATGTAATAATACTCAATTTACTAACCAATAGTTCCTGGAACGCTAATATGCCCTTGTCCCACATCCAGATCCACATATATGGGCCTGCGTCCCATTCTCACAGCATAGTTCAGCAGGATTCTGGTCAGTGTTGACTTGCCAACATCTCCCGGGCCAACCACCATAGTGACTGGACCCCGAGTGTTTTCCTGCTCTGCTGCAACTCTCTGTTGCTCTAAAGCAGCGTGTACATTGAGGTATACCACCTGTCAAATATAGACAAAATGTCACATGTGTGTGTCATGCATGTAAATTTCTTATTTGTTTGTGAGTATAATTTTGTGCACTTTATGTATTTTTTTTATTCATTATAGGGAAGCACTTGTCCGCCATTTAGCCCGATGGTAAGCTGAAATGTTGTCTATGATGGAACGCGCTTCCCTAGAAGGTACCTGTTCACTCTTCTCTTGCAGACCTCCAGATTGTACTCGTCGGGGAACACAGACTCAGGAAGCGTGTTCCAATCCCTTGCAGTGCATTATAAAAGGGCAATATAAAAGGGTTGATTTGCAATGAATTTTTAGGCCTGCCAGTTTGCTTTTATTTTGAATTTTGTTTGCCATTTCATCATATATGGTAACATTTTTCGATGATAATATCGCTTCGGCTAATCACACTTAAATAATTGTAGTCAGAATTATGTGTTACCATTGGTGTTTCCTTTGCTACATAGCTGACTTCAGTGCGACCTCGTAGTTCTACCGTGCAGCCGTGCCACGTAAATACCGCAACCTTGGCTCCCGTGTGAAACTCATACGGTTTCCCTTTAACTAGCTCAGTGCCAAACAACTCCGCGTAACCACTCTTAACCTAAATGGTATAATAAAAACAATCTAATGAATAAACTTATATGGTTATGTTACAATTAATCTGTAATTCGTGTTTACAAACCTCTAAAACTACTTTTTCGTTCTTTGACTCAACTTCAAACCTAAGTTCTGAATCTGGTTCTAGTTTAAATTCTTGCAATTGAACTTCCGTCATTGTTTTTTTTTATCACCAATGATTTACTAAAAAATAACTTGTCAATGTTGTATAATAAAATGTACAAGTAATATACCTAGGTACTTTAATTATAAACTTTAAAACCACAATTGAAAAACGTCGTGTTTGAATTCTAAATAAAAACTGTAAATGACACCTCTGTCGCATTGACAATGTGAACTGACAGCTAAAGTTTGTAATACGCTATTTGGCATTTGATTAAAATCAAACATATAAATAAAACAAGATAAATGGAACGTTAATTCAATATATATTTTTTATTAGTAAAATAAATGAGCAGCAATTTAATTATTTCATCAAGAAGAGATAGTAATTGATTGATTTTGTTTTATCATACTTCAATAACACGTTTTTTTAATTAAAATAGTTTATAGTAATTAAGTCATCAGTCATTAGTTTGCTAAATTAGTTTAGCTTTTCTAGAGTATTTTCAACATGTTAACTGGTACATAAAAATGTTATGATAAATATTATTTTTATAATATTTTATTCTCAAACATTTCATATGATAAACGAAAATTACGGTAAATGAAATGTCACAGCTCAACGTACATATTGCTTTGAATTTGAAAAATGTTTTGAAAACTTATAAACTTGATAACAATTAACAATATTTGCTACATTTAAAATATTACTTAATGTATACAGTATTTATAAATACAGTACTATTTCATATGTAAAATGGAAAACTCTTTCTTTGAATATCGAGACGAAACTAATGGAGATGGAGAATCCAGTTGTGAAATCGACGACAGTATTATGGATGAATCCTTTGCTCCGAAGAAGACACCAGCGAAGAAAAATGTAACTGTCTTTGTACCTGAATCCGATGATTCAGTTTCTGAGGGTATGTTAAATGTTTACACACTTATAAGACTTTCATTTATGCTCATACTTTGATATACCAAGTTTGATTCTCAATTTTTTCTTTTAAGGAGAGTCAAATAACGTCTCGGGTTACACCGGGAAATCTTTAAAAAATACAAACGAGATCCATATCACAGGCAGCAGTGATGATGGTAATTATATATTATTTATTTAAGGTTTTGTATTAAACTTTTGTATCAGAGATGACTTAAAAGATTTATTAATATGTGTCATTCAGAGTCAGACTAAAATATTTATGAATTGGATAACATTGCCACTGTATTTGTAAAAAAATGAATTGAGTATCTTTGATACACAATACAATCAGAACAGCAGATAGGGCCTGAATGAAATTAAATGCGGGAGTAGACAGTGCTTTAGAGATTGGATATAAGTTATCTTATGAAGATGCATTCACTGTTTATAATTTATATTGTATTACATTACGTCTTAGAAAATATAAATCGTAATATCAACAAATATGTGACTCATTCTATGATTGTAATAGCCTTTGCATATTAAATTTTTGTCACAATAAAGCAAATAACTTATTTTAATAAAAAATATCTACTTTTTACAAGCTATTGTTTAGAAAGATATAGTTATGCTCTAATATTGTTAATTTTCTAGCATAGACTGAACCTTTTTGCAATTGAGCTAATTATGAACATGTTTAATGTTAATTCATAGATTTAAAGAAGAGGCCTAGTGTTGCATCAGCATTTGCCACACCAAAGAAAGTAATTTTAAGTTCATCTGAGGATGAAGGTATGTTAATCATTATTTTTCTTTGAGTAAATGTACCATCACATTGGAATACATAAAGGTTAAATGTATAAAAAGTGAATATAAAAAGTAATGATATTACTAAAATTTTTGTAAAATATAATAAATTTTTTAAAGTTCCTTATAAGTTGTCTCCATTCCATATCTGATCTTATCCAATATTACATTTAAAATGCTAATTTAAGATTATCTTTTTATCATAGCCTTTGCATTGCTTTTTTACACAGATTCTCTGCCAAAAGTAAATGTATCAGCAAGATTATCAGTTAGATCAAATGATTCACTAATTATACGTAAGAAGAAAAAGCGCATTATGCTATTGGATTCTGATACAGACAACTCAATCATATTGTCACATAATAGACAAAAGAAAAAATGTGTTAAAAACACCCCAGCCAAAATTAGTTTATCTTCTGATACAAAATCCCTTAAATATGACACGAGTAACATGAGTTACGAGAGTATTAATAGCGATGGAAGTAATGATGACTCTGATGAAGATGATGATTATGAAGAAAGTGATAAGGAAGAAGCCAAAATTAATGATAGCAAAGTAGATAAAATTAGATACAATAGGTCTAACAATGATGACAAAGATCAAGACTTCAGTAAAAATAAAAATATTGCTAATATAAGTACTGACAATGTCAATAATCAAACACATAATGACGTATATAGTACAGACTCAGATGCATCTGTTGATTATGATAATGATAATGAAAATTATAAAAGTAATGATCATAGCGACATTGCAGACAATAAACAGAAAAGGCGATTTAAAGGCAGTGTACAAAATACAGATAATGACACAGTTGGGACAGTAGATTATGACGAAAACGCCAAGAATACGAATGAGAATGTACCTGACGAAAATATTAAAGATAAAGATGTTAAAAGCAGCGTAAACAGTAACGACAATGATACAGACGGTACAGAAGATTACGATTATAGTAAAGGTGATGAAGCGAAAGACAAAAGCAATAAGAGTGATGATGATTTTGAAAACGATGATCAAATGTTCATGTCGCGAGCCACGCGTATGAGTATCATGGGTATTGTGCCCAAGGTTCACGAAAGTGACGAATCAGATTATATTCAATCGGATAATGTGAGTATCTTTATAAAAAAACGTTGTATTTCTTAATAAATACTGTTTTTTGGTGAGAGTAATTAGTCGTTAGTTGATTATATAAAATCAAATAATTTATGAAATATGTATCACATGTCTGTGATAATGGCGTTACAATATATTTTTTAAAAATAGAACAGTGTATTCTGTCGTTAAGGATTTACAAATTCATATTATTGAAAACCGTAAAACTGGTAAAATGGAATGAAAAAACCGTTTAAAATAAGCGCATCATACTAAATTGTGCTAAATTTCAAATGGTCAAGTTACTTGCGCCTCGCTGTGGCTTTATAAAAACAACTTCAAACAATTTAAATAAGGTTTCATTTGTATAAATTTGTAGGTATAATTGGTTAGTATTTAGCGACACTATCCAACGTTACTCTTGTAGTAGACTGTGTAATTTGGGATTTTTTTATATATCAATGTTGAAAACAAGAATTTCAGTAGTTAAGAGTTTCAAATTATTATTTATTTATTTATTAATTCTTTATTGCTCTTAATAAAGCTACAAAAAACTTAATAAAGTTACATTATAAACAAATGGCGGCCTTATCGCTATATAGCGATTTCTTCCAGACAACCAGACATACAGAGAGAAATTAGATAGAGGAGAGGAGTAGGGCAGAGCATAAATATAATACGAAAGATTGAATAAAAAGAACAATATATATATACAAATATACATCCATATATACACATAATTATATATATATATCTATACAGTGGCGTAACTAGGGGGACCAGGGCCCTGGTGCATAGGGAAAGAATCGGGCCCTTCCCCCCTCTTTCCACCTTCCTCCCCTCTTTCAAAGCTGAGGTTAGAGGGCCCCCTGAGCTCCGGGGCCCTGGTGCAGTGCACCACCTGGCCCTATGATAGCTACGCCACTGTATCTATATATAATACTATGAATACTTATTAATATTTTAGTCACGTCCAAGTTCCTCCGCAAGTATGGGTGACTTACCGGACACCGGTATGAATGTCAACAAAACTCAAACAAATCAATCGAACATAGAAGATTC
>NC_052109.1:7607082-7607465 GCF_012273895.1 Zerene cesonia
AATGACGTGGTGGATCTGACCCAAATGATAGAGCCGGACTTGAAGAGTTCGATTAAGAGGCGATTGAATGCACAAGTTAAGGAGAATGTGATAGACGATGACGTCACGATTATAGATACAAAGCCCGAGGTGATAGCGTTGAGCAGCGACAGTGAAGATGATGATGTAAGTAGTGATGAGTTTTTCATACTATTCATATTTATTTTAGAATATCTGACGTCCAAATTGAATGAATTGTAAGATAAGTACATGAATTTTCTTTGTGTATCGAAGAATGATAACAGAATTTTGTTGTTAGTCTAATACATATAATATACCTAGTCTTGCCATAAATATTGTAATAAAGAAAAAAGAAAATTGTTAACTGCAAATAACATTTATTA
>NC_052109.1:7608465-7622892 GCF_012273895.1 Zerene cesonia
AAATGAGAAAACACAATGAACAATCGTATAAAAATGACAGATTCGAAATTCAAATGTAATATTTTTTTATAATTAATTTTATAATTAAGTGTAACAGTATTTATGGCCAGACTAAGTATATCTATACAGATAACTAGCGATCTCGGCTTTGCCCGTGGTACATATAATATAGGCCTATATGCACTTACGGACCGCTTATGTTCAATGATGAGGGAATTATTGAAATAGGACCAGTCATTTCTGAGATAAGCGCGTTCATACAAAGTCGACGGCGGCCTAATTTCCCCTTCCTTTCCCAATCAAACTTCATTTCGGTTTCGTTTAAAAGAATCGTATTTTTTTTCGTACGCTGATCTGATAGATAAGGTATACATAGTTAGTTGAAAGAGAATCTTGAACGGTCTTTTCTATTCTTCTAGAATTTACGTAATGATTATACCAATAGTGCTTATTATACCAATACAGATACTATTTATTATAACAATAGTGCTTTTAAAAAAAGCTATTAAATGTTGTTTGCATATGGTAATTAACTTTGTTTCAGTCATCATAAGTATTTTTTGCTGAACGTAAATCGAGTTTTAAAAACAGATTATAGTTTTGTCTTTCTTTGTTATTCGAATTGGATTAATATTTTTTTTTTACAATTGTATTTATTTTTTTATTATAACAATATGTAAGAAACATTTTCACATTTTCTTTAAAAAAAAATCAGTATTGCCAGTTGTTAATTTCGTAATGAAATATGTTTAAAACTGCGGGTACATCGAAATTTAAAAATGACGCAATAGACGGTTATTTAGAGTAGATAAGCAATGACGGTTATAATTTGTAGTTCACTTTATCTAGTTTTAGTTATAATATAAGTGCAATTTTAATAGAAGCTGGATTCTTCTGAAATAAGTAAAAATGCCTAAAACTGTGAGTAAATCATTATATTTAAAATAAGCTTACTTGAAAAGCTAAAGAGATATTTTTATATTTTCTGTACTTACGTTTTCTAGTACAATTTATATTTTCATTATGCTAAACCATCAAACAGTTATCTTTTTATTTATAGTTTATGAAATACTTTTTCTAATTAGACTTTGCGAGCATCTCGTGTTTTGAAATAACTTTTATATTACGGTAAAAACTTATTTTTTTATTTATATTCTAATTGAATTTTTCTAATCATAACTATTTATAACTCAAACTTTTCGCATTAGTTTTAGCGAAACTACCAGTAATTAAACAACCTTACGAAATTTATGTTTCTATGCTTACGATTGTTTTAATTTTTAGTATAAAAGATAGGTTCAGATTTATCAGTCCTCCGTTATTATGTCCGGTTATTGCATATAATTGTCTGTTGGCTCTTAGTTTCCCTACAACATTTCTTCAAAAGCTGTGCATGCCTAAACAGGATATACATCGAATACAACTTTTTGTTATTGATGAACCCACCAAGTTTCCTTTCATCCCATATCACCATTTTGGCTATAGTATGCAATCCTGTTACACATTCTCTGCGTAGTTGAAGATAGTCAAGTCCCCCACGATCAAGAAGTCGCCGAAAAAGGAGAAATCTGAAGAGCCCAAGAAGAAATTGGGCAGCGACATAAAGCAATACCTCGTGCCGCCCAGCTATCCCAACCAAGTGGTATATGTTAAGAAGCATGTGCGGGAAAATGAGTTGAACAAGTTGAACGGGCTAAAGGAAGACCTGCAGGGGGTCAAGGTGAGTTGTGCTGAATATAAGCAATAATTTATTTTACAAAAAAAAAAATATTGTGATTTATAGAAATTAGGAATCCTTGCTCGCACACTTGGATCCTGGTGTCGTGGGAACAAGTTTCTGCACAGTGATATGATGATATGGTGATCTTCCAGTGTTATGTGATCACTAGTTGTTGAAGATTGAGGGAAGTGAAGTTTTCGTTGAGTTTTAACTAAAAAAATAGCCTCGAATTTTAATCTTTGTGGTAGTCAAATTTTTTTGTAACAGTAAGGTATTTTTGCTTTTAAAAGTATTAAATAATTTTTTTTAATATTTGAAAAGTATGAATATAGGAAAATATCGGAGTGGGATTCGCACCTGCGTCTTCCGCCATCTTCATATTTTTAAAGAACGAGATTTTTTTATTATTTACTAGCGGTCCGCCCCGGCTACGCCCGTGGTACATATATAGCCTAAAGCCTTCCTCAATGAAGGGGCTATCTAACACTGAAACAATTTTTCAAATCAGGCCCGTTCCCGAGATTAGCGCGTTCAAACAAACAAACTCTTCAGCTTTATAATATTAGTATATATAGTATAGATTAAATCATTTTTGATTAATTAGAAATTAAGAAGTTAACATTCAAGGTGCCCAATTTAATATTTAAGATATGCCTTACATAAAAAGTTTTATGTAATATAGTATGTCCATAGTATTTTTCTGACCATAGACATATTATATACAATACTTTAGAAAACTTCCTTTATAAACAGTTGCTTCTGGACACCATGGATCTGGACACGTTGCCCGATGGCGGAGTGAAGCTGATCGAGCGGCTCACAGTGCTGGAGGCAGAGGTTCGGAATCAGGGTGACAAGGTGGCCAACATGGTGGTGGAACCGGGTAAGGAATGGTAGATTTGTCGAAGTTGACATTCACTTAACTGATTTTTTTTTAAATAGTATAATAGGTCTCATTTCCTATATAACATATTAAATGGAAAGATTTGTAGTTATGACAAACCGATATTTACTTCTTTAATGCATATTTTCCTTATTCTTATTAGTGATTGATTACATTTCTATACTAAAACTTTAAGCAGAGTTTATTTAAGCGCGTTAATTTTAGGAACAACTGGACCAATTTCAATGTCTTACCGTTGGATATATACATGATTCCTGAGTACTATAGGCTGTATATATACTAAGCCAAAGAAGTGAAGTAAACATATGAAACTCTCATCTGGATTCTTTTAAAACCATTACCTATTTTCTGACTCACGTCTTACTATGAATTGTCGTGAAAAAAAAAATTAAGTGCATTATTTTATTTGCAATTCCAGATGATCCAACCCCAGCGGACATAGCTAAGGATGGCTTCGATAAAAGTGAGAAGGGTCTCTCGTGGGACGACATCCAGAAAGTTAGCAATGCGGTGCAGCCAAGAATGTTTGGCAAGCAGGGTGAGTTTATACAAAAAAGAAGTACCTAGTATAGTTTGTATGTCGAATATAAATTGATAAATTATTTATCTTTAAAAATTATTGAATATCTTTTAATTTTTATTCTTGTTCTTTTTTATTTTTCTCCATATGATATCCACAATACAATACAAAAACTGAATACTCATTACAAAAAAATGTATAAAAATTTATTATATACACATGTTTTCTCAATCATTTGATTAAAAAAAATGTATAAAGTATCTTTTCCGTTCACGTTCGACCATTTTTCCAAAATTGTTGAAATTTCAATGAATCACCTCAAAATATGACACATAATTATTCCAGCGATGGCAACCCACATGGCGGAGCGCAACATGATCCTGGACCGCTTGCGCGACCTGTACGAGTCGCTGGCGTCGCGCCCGTCCGAGGAGACGCACGCGCCGCAGCCGCGCGCCGTGCGCACGCCGCTCATGCCGCACCAGCGGCACGCGCTCGCCTGGCTGCTGTGGCGCGAGACGCAGCGGCCCAGCGGGGGCATCCTGGGTACGTGTGCACGAGCCGCCCGTCCGAGGAGACGCACGCGCCGCAGCCGCGCGCCGTGCGAACGCCGCTCATGCCGCACCAGCGGCACGCGCTCGCCTGGCTGCTGTGGCGCGAGACGCAGCGGCCCAGCGGGGGCATCCTGGGTACGTGTGCACGAGCCGGCACGAGCCGCCCGCGTCCCGCCCGTCCGAGGAGACGCACGCTCCGCAGCCGCGCGCCGTGCGCACGCGCATCGATAATTTTGGATAAAATCCTATCACGTTATCTTATTGAGAACCTTAATATGCACTAACTGTATAAGAATTAAAAATATATAACTAAATATCTAAAATATTTTATTTCATTATACACAGCGGACGACATGGGTTTGGGAAAGACGATCACTATGATTTCCCTTATGGCGTTTGACAAAGAGAAGAATTTGGACGAAGATGATAGTGATGAAGAGGATAGGGGCAAGTCTAGAGGTGGGTATTTGTCAATGAAACAGGAGATACGAACTGTTATATTAATGAAATTAGTTGAACTGTATTTAATTAAATTGCTTATCTATGATTTCAAATTGAATTTTTTTTCTTTCTCTTACTTCGGAACAGTTAATTTTATATTACTTATTATGTAATCGTTCCAGCGATCCGCGGCGGCACGCTGGTGGTGTGCCCCGCGTCGCTGATGGCGCAGTGGGCGGGCGAGGTGAGCAAGCACTGCGCGCCGCACGCGCTGTCCGTCTGCCTGCACCACGGCGCCAACCGCGCTGCGCAGGCGCACCGCCTGGCGCAGCACGACCTCGTGCTCACCACGTACAACATCCTGCAGCGGGAAAGCGAGAAGGTGCGCTGCTGGACATGGACATGATGGCCCTCATACTGAAATGTTGCCAGCTCACCTGACATTTCACATTAATATTTAAATATAGCTGTACTCGTTTTACCCACGTAATACTTGATGTTATATAGTCAAAAGCCTTCCTCCATAAATGGGCTATCTAACACTGGAAGAATTTTTCAAATCGGAACAGTAGTTCTTGCATCAGCGCAATCAACTAAACAAACAAACTGTATAATTTAAAATGATCATTATGTGGCTTAAGTTGTATATACCGTAACGGGCAAACAAAGTGTCAGTAAGAGAGCGGTGCGCGCGCGCAGGGCGGCGTGCTGACGCGCGTGGCGTGGCGGCGCGCCGTGCTGGACGAGGCGCACGCGGTGCGCAACCACAAGGCGCAGACGTCGCTGGCCGTGGCGGGGCTGCGCGCGCGCCGCCGCTGGGCGCTCACGGGCACGCCGCTGCACAACAAGGACCTCGACCTCTTCGCGCTGCTCAAGTTCCTCAAGTGCACGCCGTTCGACGAGCTCACGGTGCGTTCCTCGCGCTCTCCTGAAAATACTGGAAAAGACTTACTTTTATAGCATTGAAATGTTTTATAAATGAGTAATTTTGAAAGAATATAAAAAAAATACTGGAAAAAAACTTATGCTCTTAAGTTACTAGGACTCTATTGTTATATATACTGATTTAATTATTATTTTTAACAAACACTAAAACGCCTTCAAATTGACCAAAACTAGACAAAATTCAATTGATACCACATTGGAGGTATCAAATTGCAAATAAAAAAAAATAATCATCGGTTCACGCTGTGAGATAACAAACACAAAAAATACAGTCGTATTGAGAACCTTTTTTTGAAGTTTTTTAAAAATACATCCCCTGGTAACTAACTGGTGCGAGTGGCTAAAATCAATAAAAATGGGTCTCCATTTCGCACCCAGATGTGGAAGAAGTGGATCGACAACAAGAGCATGGGCGGGCAGGAGCGGCTGAGCACGATCATGCGCTGCGTGATGCTGCGCCGCACCAAGCAGCAGCTGCAGCAGCGCGGCCAGCTCGCCTGCCTGCCGCCGCGTTCCGTGCACCAGCGGGACGTCACCCTCACCAGCGATGAGATGAACGTCTACCAGAAGGTGAGTGCCCGCCCGTCCATAGCATCCACATAGCGGAGCTGAGCATAACTGTATGCGAGTAACGAAAGCTAAGTTATACTAGAAGGTCTACCAGTTCCAATGCATTCAAGCACTGACTTGTTCACAGTATCTTTGGAAATAACAAATTTTTTACTGATTTAGATATTTAAGGTTGTCCAAAGCACCTAAAAGACATAAAACTTAATAAAGCTCTTCAGAAGACATTCTGGCCAACTTCTAATAGTAGATTTAAAGTTATTGGGTCCACTCATATAAATGGAAACTCCGCAGGTCCTGGTGTTCTCGAAGACACTATTCGCGCAGTTCCTCCACCAACGTGCGGAAAAAGCGGACGGCGCGCTGCATCCGCCGCCCAACACGGACACCGCGTACGCTAAGATGCACAAGAAGATGATCGCTTTGCAAGGTGAGAGAGGACAATGTTATTTAAAAATATAGTGAGTGTACAGCTATGAGTCGCAACATGTATATTCTGTGATAATAACAATAACACTTCAAATTCATATTAATTATTGTATTTAATTTTGAAACAAACATATCACACCCAGACTTAGATTTTCATTTTCAACAATTTTTAACACTCATCCATTCACTAAGTGTAACCCCCTAGGCGCCAAACCGGTGAAGTCCCACGAGATCCTGGTGCTGCTGCTGCGGCTGCGGCAGGTGTGCTGCCACTGCGGGTTGATCGCCGCCATGCTGGACCAGGACCAGGGCGACGACGTGGACCTGCAGCCAGATCCCGCCGGACAGGACCTGCTGGCTGAGCTCAATAAGCTCTCGCTCGAAGATTCCAGGGAGAAGCGAAAGGTATATGTCCTGCTGTTCCGTACCTTCCTTACATCAACCTGTTTTGGTAAACATGTAGATAAATACATACAAATATATCAATTTTACTATCATCTATTAATCGGTGTCGAAGAACCTGTTCTGGTCCTTCGAACCCCTTAATACCAAATAAACTGTACGCTCCCAACAAAATAGAAAATAACCGTTTTAATTCCTCTAGAGCGGAAGCAAAAAGAATAAGGATGAAGAAGAGGAAGAGGAGGAGGGAGTAGGAGGGGAGGGGACGACAGCGGCGGAGGCGATTCGCTCGGTGCTATCGCCGAACAACCCCGTGTTCCGGCTCGACAAGCGCTCCTCCAAGATACAGGCTGTTATGGACTGTCTGCTAAATGAGATATTGCCCAATAAAGGTATGTTATCACTAAATACTGCCCACTGTAGGTATGTGAGGATACATCCTACTGATATTATAAACGCGAAAATTTTTAAGTATGGATGCTTTTCACTCTGGTACCACGCGTGTGACGCCGCGGTTCACAACTAGTGGTTAATAAATATCTTCTCAAGTGTAATATAATGAATACGCTCGTATATAAATTTAGTTGAGGCTTATGTTTGAATGGAAGAGCAGTTAAATACTTGTATATACAAGACGTGGTATATTCATTATTAACAGAAGTCAAATATTTTTTATATTTTATAGTCAAAGTCAAAAAGCAACATTCTCAGCTAAAAATGGATAGTATAAGTACGATTTACTTACATTAATTAAGTTTTAAATTATTATTATCTACAGAACCCATATTTTATATTATTCTTAATTATTACACTTATCTTAAATCCCTTGAACACTTGAAAAAATCCAGGTGAGAAAGCGGTTGTGGTCTCTCAATGGACCTCCGTGCTGAATCTGGTGGAGCAGGAGTTGAAGAAGGCGCGCGTGGAGACCGTGACCCTCAACGGGTCCGTGTCGGTGCCCGCACGGGCCCCGCTCATTGACGCCCTCAACGACCCCAATGGAAAAGTTAGGGTTAGTGGGGACTTGTTAATGAGACCTTTTGTAGTGTATGTTTTTAGAGAAATTGAATCGTGTGATTTTTTACTTGACGATTTCTTAAACAAAAACACGGATAATACAATGTTTTCCAATCTGGCATATATTAGTTATTTGTGTTGCAAAGAATGTAAAACGCAGATAGATCATAGTTTATTATACGGACTCTATAGTACAGTACATCGAATCCATAGTAGAATACACAGAGTCCCCGAGTATTGGACACGGCGTGTACTGTAACGGAGTGCGCCTGCGCAGGTGATGCTGCTGTCGCTGTGCGCGGGCGGCGTGGGGCTGAACCTGTGCGGCGCCAACCACCTGCTGCTGCTGGACCCGCACTGGAACCCGCAGCTGGAGGAGCAGGCGCGCGACCGAGTGTACCGCGTGGGGCAGACCCGCCACGTGCACGTCTACAAGTGCGTACCCGTCGCACCCCGCTGTACTTACAAGTTCAAAAACACCACACAACGCGCTCGAGGGAAGAATAACCCTACTTATATCGAAAGATGTGTGTGTGTTTGTTGCTCTTTCACGCAAAAACTATTGAACCGATTGCAATGAAATTTGGTACGTAGACAGCTGGGCAACTTGAATAATATATAGGCAACTTTTTATCCCGATATTCCTACGGGATACGGACTTACGCGGGTGAAACCGCGGGGCGCAGCTAGTGATATATAAAAAACCACATCCAATTTAATCCTACTGCTTATACACCAGTAAATAATCTTGCCTTTCCGTCTAGCGCCCACATGGTTAAAGCGCTGTTCTTTTTATTTTTCCTGACATCCCAATACACGCAAGGCTTAATTTATTAACCACGGCAATAAAATATTTGTATGTCAACACTAAATAATTAATATTAACCTAAAGATTGTCTATATCAATAAATATATCGGAGTGTCTGTTTGAAATATTAAATTATTCTAAATACATGTATACTCGATACATATACCAAAATACTTTATTTTTACAATCTTTCGTCTGTCTGCTTATTCCGGCTTATATCTTGAACGGCTAGATCGATTATGAGGGGTCTTTAACTAACAACTTTTTAATCGACTTTCAACAAAGATGGAGGTACTCAATTAGGCTGTATGTAATATTTTTTATTGTTATATACCTCATAATTTTACTGGATGAACAGATTTCGATTATTTCTATTTTTTTATTTTAAATTGAAAGCTGAATCCCTCCCGTGTAAATTAGGTCTAGTTCTGACATTTTGAATTGAAATTAAAAATGATATACACATTGGGATTTTGAATAAAAATCTAGCTTACCCGAGTGAACCCGGTAGACGCAGGTAGTTTAGAATAATATGCGACTTCCGTCGACTTTCCTGGAATCCGTTTCACCGTGACATTAGCAGCTTTTGGCAAATACGCAATATATGTGACCGCTCGGTGACTGAGTCATCCGTTCATTATCATTCATCATTGACACCCATTCACTGTACTGGTGATTTTCTGTTGTTTTGTGACCGACGTCCCCGAAAACGAAGATTTTCAATTCGATACATATCATTTTCCTTACCCTTCCCAGTCCTTTCCTTTATTCCAATCCTTTCTTAATCCCTTCCCAAAAAGTTGGCAATCCATTTGTAGAGGCGAAAGGTCTGCAATGGACCTTATGCCTCTACAAATGTCCATGGGCGGTGGTAGTGCTTACCATCAGGCGTCCCACCAGCTCCATTGCCGACTGTAACATAACATAAAAAAAGACCGTATTGTTTTTTTTTTTGTTTCTCTATAAGTCCGTGGGTTTTCGTACGTTAAATGTGGTTAATTTTTGTTTGATAGAGAATTATGGTCACTTGGACCCATTTTAGAATCTAGAGTTCTAACGATGATCGTTTTTGCTTAAAAAATTACATTTGTCTACTTCGCAATTTTTCTCTCATTTTCTCGTTTAATTTTATCACAAAGTAAAGATAATTTACATGATTGTTTCAATATTCCACAGAAAAGTTCAGGGGATAAATCTAGTTTGCAGTTTGTGAATGGGAGGATGTTTATTATTTAAAATATTACAGTGACGAGTGACTCGTTGAAGCCAATATTTATTTAACGTCGGCGGACTGTCTGCGATGAATGAAGGCGATATATTGATAGAAAAAACTTGGCAGATTCATTTGTTTAAATTTATGACTTGATATATTATAGATTTGATATTGAGAAATAGTTGTACTTGGAAGAGTATGTTAGGTGTACTTCTGCATGTCTCTTTTTTGTAAAATACATACCTTTTTTCCTATTTGTTGTGGTGTACAATAAAGTGTTTTCATTCAGATGTTCAAAGTTGCTCTTGGTTCAGATTTGCAAAAAGGGCACTTTCGTTTTTCCTTTTAAGTTTTAGTTCTGGCCGATTAGACAATTTTTGGGTTATGTTTTCTTAGAAATGTTCTAGATATTTATGTAGTAGTAAAAGAGACGGAGACAACATTTTGTAATTATTTGGATTTTGTCTCGAATACTTTTTTTCAAAAATTCTTTTTTTTTAGCTGCTTACACAAAAGCAAATTATGTAGGAAATATATTATGCTAGTATGTCGAGTTTTGAACTATAATAGCGTCAGTATCGAATCCTCTGAAGCAAATTTCGTTTGTATCAGGTTCATGTGCGTGGACACAGTTGAGCAGTCCATCCGCAAGCTGCAGCAAGCCAAGCTGGAGCTGGCTGAGAACGTGCTGACTGGCGCACGGCACGCCGCCTCGAAGCTCTCCATCGAGGACCTCAAGCTTTTGTTTAATATGGGCCCGCAGAACTAGATGGCTGAAGGGAAGGCTGGCAAAGTGGTGAGTAAAACAAAGAAAAATGTCTCTAGCTGGTCAGAATCACCAACGCGTAATTTGGAATTAGTCAGAATCGTCACTGTATTTTATAATTTCATTAGCCCATATTATGCATGTTTTACTGCAGACATACAAATCTATGAAAGTAGACGATGGCCCACCATGCACGTAAATGCATCTGTCGTGAATTCCATCACTTTTTTTGCTTTATGCGATTATATCGATCATTTATTATATAAAGCATTGATTTCAAAGATGTGAAAAAGCGTTTTTTATTTCCAATATAAATATTTTTTTCTTTTCAGCTGTGCGAGGTGCCTGGCATCTGGTTGGATACTGCCTTACCAATTGATCATAAATTTTATGTAAGAGTCGAGTTTTAGTCATTTATTGTTATAAGAGTTCTCAATTAGTTTTTACGGGTCAGAATAATTATGAGATAATAGACAGGATTCAAACTAAATAGAAGTTTATTTCCATATAGAAAAAGTAAGTTGTTGATAATCAAAATTTAATTGGAAAATTTAATATTATGGTGTAAATATAACAATTGTATTTAATTCCTTATGATGCTCTGTATTTTAAGAAACTGTTAATCTTTATCTATAAAAGACTTTAGACTCTCCAGTTCAGTATGATAAGAGCGCGAAATAAAGTAGGTATAAAGCCTGCCACATATATTATAATAAATAAATTAGAATTACAAATACTAATTATTATTATAAATGTTTAAATAAATGATTATTTGTTAAAGTTGTTTTATTTCTTAACATTTTTACCGTTTACTACTCAATACAGAAATTTTAATAAAATGTAGAATATTGCTACATATTGTAACTAATGTGGAAGTACCTGATATTATTTCCACCAATTTTATTATAACTAAATGTAATTATTTCCGTTAAATTTCAAAAGGGCATTCAAAATTTTAATCGTGACTCGCGTTACATTTACCTTGATTACGATTGTGCAAATCTTTAAATGAAAAGAATATTTTCACATGCCGTCTTACACTTGTGAGCTTGCGTGTTCTTGTGTTGTATATATGTTCTCAGTGTTTTTGGTTTCATTATAAAGGATACGATTCATGAAGCAATCGCATTTTCCATGAGGATTGTTAATTTTTAATCCTATTTTCTAAAAGTAAGAAACTATTTTGAACCTACAGATCTTAGATCAATCCTATAGATTGTGAAACATTCGCAATAACTCCTACCTATGCTACAAAAATACATTCCTTAATCAAGAATAAAATCCCTATAAAAATGTGTCCGAATTTCATGCGCCTAGTAAACGTCGCCAGCGGTATCGTTACAACGACAGAAATCATAATATTTCACGCAAACATAAAATACGTGTAACTGTCTCCGCCCAGACATAACACCGGTGGTCTAAAAATACATTAGGAGTCAGTGGCGAGCTGGACTCGGCGCTGCACTGCCGACGATTCCGTGGCCATGAGCAACGGCAGGTCTTGCACCGGCTCGCAACCGCACGTCACCAAGAGGCTGTGCGCCACGCTGATCTTCTTTATTGGAATCATTTGTATATTTGGTGGTATGTTTTATTTATCTTTGTGTCTGAAAATTGTGGTAGTTGTGCTTGTACACGGATAGTTTTTCCGAAACAAATAAGTTAGTTTGTATGTGTGGAATTGAGACAATATTTACGACAAGTGCGAAAGTTAACAGAAAATAATGTGGTTTTAAAAATGTTTCTATTATTTTCATTTCAAAACATATTTATTTTGTAATATTCCTGTAATTCCGATGTATTAAATACGTAGCTACTACATTATATTGTGTTCTTTATAAATGATGTCTACAACTCATAAGTTTTATTGCTTTGACATCATTTTTATTGAGTACATTTAAAATAATATTGTATGATTTTCAGGCTATTTACTCGGGCGCATGGCGCGCAGCGAAGTAAAGCGCGGGAATTTAATTTCAAACAACCTGACATTAGCAGCTGACACCTTGTTCAGGAAAGCAAGACGAATGTCTCCTAAAGCAGTGCATCACAACGACCCGGAGAAAATAACCTCAAAAATTCTTGAAATATTTCACTGTAACGCTAGCGACTGCGGCGTAGTAACTAATTACAACGTCGCCGATTTCGTTAAAACTTCAATAAATTATGAAGTAAATAAATTAATCAAGTCGATACACAACGCGTCGATGTATCTCGACTCTTTGAGATGACATTGGATTGAGAATTTATTGTCTCATCTGCATAATGTTGTGAAGTTTTTTTAGAATCTTAATTAGATTGGCGATTACTGAAACGATGCATACGTTTGCTAAAGTATTTGTAACAGCGTATAATGCAAACTAATTTTATAACGGAATAAATTGATTGTTTATCTTATTTGTTGTTATATACAATTGTGAGAAGTAAAACGTTTGAAATTCCTGGTTTTCTTTTTTTTCTACTTTTTAATTCCTGCAAATGTACGGTTAACACAAAAATGGTTCTCGAGGTTAACGTATAAGAACCATGTATTATAACTATCTTCTCTCGAACAGATGAACTTGATGCACCCATCATTCGAGTCTTAGATGTTTAGTTAGTTATACCTACATTCAACACATTGATTCTTTCAGCAACTTAACCTAATGCCTAGATTTTTAAGATAATGTTTTCTGAAACTGTTAAATAACTTGTTTTCTACTTACGGTATCTTATATGTATCTTAATGAACGTTATCTTATCTCCGACGATGCATTTTGTTTTATCCTATATTTTTATCAGTCACGATAATGATAAGTCAAATTTCGGTACAGACATACATTTTGCAGTCACGTTGTTTTTATTTATTTTTTGTTTTTCTGTAACTTTCAATTCCTAATGCAACAGTTATTATCTCACAGCTTGTCCATATATACCGTAGTGTAACATTTCTATTCATACTAGAGGTATTGTTAATGTAAGAACAATATGACACACTAAATTACAATCAATAAGTAATAACAAACAAGGGAAGGAAAGAACAATAATAGCAGGGCAATAAAAGATAAAATTCTTAAAAAATCGTTTATTACTCCTTAACACAACCAATTTTTAAGTTATATTTTGCCGAAGCACAACGAGGTAATTTAGTCCACAATTTTATAGCTCTTCCTTCATCTTGGAGGCCAATACCTGTAAAACAAAAGCCTTTGAAAATGTGCCCAAAAACACAATAAACAGATATATATATATATGAGCGGCGCCGTTTGGACGAATACAGAACATCTGACAATTACTGTTACAGTGCGCTTAACGAACTTATCTTACTGAGCTACGTCATTGGCGACACCTGGGCATGGACAATAGTCAACAAGTGCGCACAGAAAACGTGTCGAGTGAACACACGTGCTGATGATTTGACTCAAACAATTCGTAATGTATTTCGCAATCAACTTCCATAAGGCGGCCGTTCGCAAACGTCTCGCTCCGTACTTACGATTGTAAACAAATGCTGCGTCTTCTGCCGGCGCCGCTAACGTTTGTCATGCCGCACGTGGCGCGTCATAGCATCGGCTATGGCTCGCGGCCGCTTACGCCCTTACCGGCCGCAACTAACGTCTGAAAGACTCGCCCGGACTTTCCGTTCGAAAGCCGCCGCTCGTAACGTCAACCCATCGTCACACACAGTACCAAGTACAAAGCGGTCGGGCCGACACGCCCCGTGCCTAACAGTCGGTAGCGACCTAACTCTATGCTCCGTCCGCTAGACACGTTTGCGACTTCGCCCGTGACTCAGACATCACGGCGCGGACTCACACACATCCTGCAACTCAATCACAAGTTATTCCACAAACCGGAAGCCGGGATGAGAGGATGGGGAACGGGTTTCGGGGGGCGGATACGAACTGAAACACTGAGTTTAAAACAAGTGGTTTAATCTATCTTAAAAAATACATCTTAAAATACGTTACAAACTTATTGCTTAGACGCCAACCGACAACGATTGTGTCTCGTCACGTGCGACGGGAATGAAATGCCGAAATGATTTATTAAAAGCGATTTACATGATTACGGTTCGTCGCTTAGCCTATCAGTGTCTTTCAACCGGTCGTCAGAGTAACAGAATAATGAATGTTGCAGGCCGTTCACTATGAGGGGGTTC
>NC_052109.1:7623892-7626405 GCF_012273895.1 Zerene cesonia
TTGGAGTGGGGGGAGGGTTGAAAAACACTGCGGGATCCTTCGCGGTCGCGGCGTGGGGCGCGAGCGTGGTAGCGTGGTAGCGTGGTGGCGCGGTGGCGCGGCGGTGGTGCGGCTACACGAGCGATATACAGTTTTTGTTGGTGCGCTGGGGCCGGGCCCGGCCGCCGTGCGCCGCGCCGTGCGCCGCTCCGCCCGCGCTAAACAAGAAAGCCGCTTAGTGCCGCCGTCGCCTCGCATCGCCTACTCTTACGGATAACGTTGCGTTTGTGCGTAGCTGCAAACGAAAGGAACGTCAGCGGTCCGCGCCGCGAGCCCGCGCTGCCGCAGCGGCCTTGTGCGTGTCCGCTCATTCGCATGCTCTCTTTGCCACTACGGCGGTTCAATTTGGACTCGATTGTGTGTATATTGCTATCGGAAATCTATTACATTGACATTTACGTTAACCACTCTCAAAATGCTTTTATTTTTTCTGTCCAATTCATTAATTTTAAAACACACCGGAAACTAAGATAGAGCATTGAAATTTAAAATGTACGGTGTCAAATTTTTTTCAAATATATAACCTAGAGATTTCAAATAGATAGTCTGTTAATGTTACTTAGATATTGTTCCGGACAAATTCCTTAGGAAATAGCCGTGTGCCACGCAATTTCGTTGGCCAGTCACTGTTCACTAATCGGTTTCCGTATGACTCAAACGCAACTTTGTAACGGAATTTTCTAAGCTATTTTTCTAGAGACATCAAAGAAAGTGAAATTGTGTGCAAGTGATAACAAACATTCAATCGTGTGAGCAACCAGTGTGTTAACATTTGATTCAAGATAAATCAGAAATAATTTAAATGTAATTTTTTTAAAGATTGTAACACTCTACATATTATAATATGTATATAAATTTTTGCAACACTTTTCTTTCTTTAACTGAAATATTCTGTTTTGTGGAATGACCACCGAAAAGACTTTATAAAATATATAATCATCTTCTATTATTCATGTAAATAAAAGCAAATAAAGTTTGTCATTAATATAATAACTACTGTGAAATTCAACGAGGAAAATCTAGCTCGAAAATAGAAATCCAGTCAATCGACAACTAAAAACATTCATGTGTTAAGTTCACCAGTACAGTGTTAACTGGTGATCGGGTGAGCCACATCAGTTTAAGGTTGCGAGACTAGATATAATTGCAAGAAATCATCTGTTCGCACACCGGTTGCCGCTAGCCGTGCACAGAGGGAGGGATGCTTACCGTCCCATGGGCGCGTACTGCTGCGCATACGGGTCGCGGTCGTAGCCCGCCGCCGCGCCGCCTCCGCCGCGCCTGGAAACCAGCGGGTTCTCATTACTATGTATACTTATGGTACCTAACCACCCATGCTTTGGCTGGATAGATGTTCTTAAAAACAATCATTCATCATCATTAGAGCCCTTTAACTACTCTGGAGTTGAAGGCTTAATTAAGATAGTAAATAAAAAATGTAAAGCTACCAAAAAAGATGAAAGAAAAAAAACCTAAATGAAACTTATTATAATAGTAAGATTGTAAGGCTGAAGAGTTTGTTTCATTGAACAAGCTAATCTCAGGAAGAAAATTGTGATGTGAGAATCCTAATAATATTATAAGCACATTTGTAAGTATGGATGTTTGTTACTCTTTCATGTGAAAACAGCTGATCGTAACTGTGCGAAATTTGGTACAGACAACAGATTCTAGTCAGGATTAGCACATGTGAATTTTTACCCAGGTACCATGAGAGTGATGCCACGAGTAACAGCTTGTTTTATATATATCCATAATATTGGATAGGTCATTTAAGTTAATTAATAAATGTTTTAATATTATGTGGATGTTGATTGCTTGTATTTTAAATTTGAAAATTGCAAGTATGGTAATGCCTGAAGCATGTAGATCTACAATTTTGCAGAGAAAATGTGTTAATTATATTTTAACAGTGTAAATTAACTTTGGTTGAGTCTCAGTTAACAATTAGATAATTGAATGATTATACAATACAAAATAATTTTGCTAAATATGAAATCCTCATGAAATTGAAGAGGAAGTTACAAGTTGTTTGTATGTAGCGACTTACATCGGAGGTGGTGTCCTTCTGCTGTACATATCTCCATTGCCCATGGGAGCTGCCCGGGGTGGTGCTCTATCGTAACCTGACGCCATGGGCATTGGACCTCCTCGCATGCCGCCTCGCCTATCCATCATGTCCCGCTCGTCCGGATACATGGGCGCGCGTCTATCGTCGGGGTACATTGGGGCCATGTCGTCCACCGCTCCGTACCCACGCCTGTCGTCCGGGTACATGGGAGGCGGCGCGCCGTACTGGTCCCTTGCTCCGCGCCCATCCATCAACGCGAAGCCGCGACGGTCCTCCCCATATCCGTTGTATCTGTCATCATATCCACCCATCGGAGGCCGGTCCATTCCGCGGTCGTAGGGCGCTCCGCCTCCCATTCCGTTCCGCATCGACATGCCTCCGCCGCCCATTGGCGGGCCGCGCA
>NC_052109.1:7627405-7628505 GCF_012273895.1 Zerene cesonia
TCCGCGGTCGTAGGGCGCTCCGCCTCCCATTCCGTTCCGCATCGACATGCCTCCGCCGCCCATTGGCGGGCCGCGCATATCGCTGCCACGCATCGGGCCCATGGGACGCGTGTCCCTCATGGGTGGATAAGGCGCATCCCTCGGCGGGCCTCCGCGCATCGGGCCTCCGCCGCGCCTGTCCATGCCTCTCATGCCTCCTCGCATGCCGCCGCGACCGCCGCCACCACCGCGCTGTCCACGCTCCTTGATCCTTCCCCGCTCTACCGTTATGACGCCGCCATTGAATGAAGTGTTATGAAGCGCGCGAATCGCCGCAGACGCTTGATCTTCTGTCTGCATGTGCACGAAACCACATCTATTCATAATATCGCATTCTGTCACTACGCCGAATCTTTCGAACAGTTTTCTCAATTCCTCTGGTTTGGAGCCCTGCGGCAAACTTCCCACGAATACTTTGGTTTGCTAAAAAAGACGTAATTGTTGAATAGATACCCCATTTATTTACGTAATAATGTTAGTGTGATTTCAAAGGTTTACTTACCGCGACCATTTTGATTGATGCTCTATTTATAAACTACCGAGTATTTATTTTCACTTGTGCACATAAAACAAAGAACCGATAACTTGCACCGAGCCAATCTTTAGCAACAAAATGGCGGGCGCGTAGTGCGCTATGCGGTGAAAATGAAGGCCGGCCGGAATGACGCCTTGGTAAATGCCGTATGACGCCACTTGTCAAACTTGTCACATGACTCTATTTGTTGATTGGTGAATAATTCAAACGGGGTCAAAGAACGTTTTGTTGCAACAATGCTATTGGCTGAAAATTTATATCGTACTATATCAGCCAATTGCGAACAGCGTCATTTAAACAGTTACTTTTACCACCGTATTTTCATAAATATAAAAAATTTATAAATTTCATACGTACTTATTATGACTATTTTGCCAGAAAAACATTAGTAAAAGGATTTTAATACATACAAAAATTATGACGTGACATTAAATGATCTTAATTAAAATCTTGAAAAAAAAATAGTGACATCAACAAGTCAGAAATACAATAATATTAAAAACAAAACAGAATAAAGTCTAGCCTA
>NC_052109.1:7629505-7655690 GCF_012273895.1 Zerene cesonia
ATTCTCCCACTTACACTGGACATTGGCGCAGTCCCTCCGTTGGGTGAAGCCATTAAGAAAGAGAAGAAGAAGAAGAAGTCTAGCCTAGTGTAGAATTTGAAAACATTTCAAAATTTTAAACGATTTTTTTATTTTAATCAAAACTAGATTAAAATTCACTCAATCAAATCTATCACATTGAGCTTTTCATTCATCTTTTCATTTAAAAATTACGTTTTTATAAAATTTGGTAAGCGTCAAATAACGTCATTTACACTTACATGTATTATCCTGTGCTAATTTATCTAAAAAAAAAAATAATGTAAATTTCATAATAATAGAAATGTCTCAATTACTTTTTATGTATCTGTTCAAAATTTGGCGAAGGTACATCTTGCATGTCGTCATCATATAATTTTAGTCATTTATTTATTTTCTCTTAAGATGCACCATAAAAAATAAATATTTTCTGTGGTCACAAAACTAAAAATTACAAAACATTTTTTTTAATAGTTTGCAATTTGGATTAAATAAGTTTTCTATAGTGGCAATATTGTTAAAACACGATAATTCAAAACCGGCGCGTTTTTAGTTTTAAACGCAAAATCGGAAAGGGACTATCTGAATTAAGTCGTCGTATTTCAGTAATTACTACCCGTATTATTCTACTCTTTGGTCATTACTTATTTAGTCAAATCGATAAGTCGGGGTTCGAGACCAGCGAGCGTGCAGGAAATAAATTGATTTTTCAATTTATCTGCATATTTGAATAACATCACCACTGCTCGAATCGGTTAAAGAAAACATCGTGAGAAAACCAATCTATAAACAAAAATTCTACGAAATGCGACATCGGCTAACCCGCATTTGGCAGCGTGGTTGATTATGGCCTGAACCCTCATAGGAGGCCTGTGTCCCAGCAGTGGGAACATATATGGGCTGATGATGAATTTGGTCAAGTGTGATGGTTAATATTATATAAAAAGCAGACGAATTATACGCATTTAAAGACGTAACAATTTCATGGTGTCCCTTATTCAAAAATGTATGAAGTTTCTATTTCTGTAGTCCAGAGCCGGTAGGTGGCGTTGCTATCGACAATATTATATAATGTGTTGCCACCTATAATTCCGGTTCGTATGGGTGTCTAGATTATTTGCAGAACTGTTAGCTCAACTGTTAAAATATTCTGTATTTTCCTCACTTTAATCTTCCTAAAAAGCAGGACCGATTTAGATAAAATTTAATAGATTACATGTGTACAAAAATAAGAAAATTTTTTATTTTAAGTTACTGCAGGTATACTTAAAATAATTATATCCCCATCGCGACTATGACTCGAATTTGGCTGTTTTATTTTAACAAATATAAGTAAACATAAGTTCGTATAAGGGTTCCATTTTTTCAAATTCTCTATGCTAATAATGGGATTAATTTTAGAAATTTTGCTATGCCATGTGAAGCCTATATTGCCGACTCACCACTTTATAGATATGCCACTACCTTTTTTTTCAAATCGAATTCTTAGATTTACCCATATTAGAATTCTAAGAACACTCCATTAAATTAATTATAAACATGAGTACTATTTAGTATTCTGTTGTATCGTATGGTACCTACCTAGTTTCTATTTAACATTTAATATTGAAACGGAGGCGGAATAAATTAACAAGGAAATGAAAAGCAAAAGAAGTACTGAAATTTTTTATTTAGCTTAAAATATATTTTTCACTGATTAAATTTTTTTCTTGCGATCCACGAATTATCACACATTTGTACTAAAGCGAAGCCTTTTTCGATCTTAATTATTTTCAGTTTAGCACTGGTATGTTTTTGAATTGGTGTTCATGAATAACATAGGTATATCATATTTATAACTAATAAATAATTGAATATTGTGTTGAATTTAAATAAAACTGTAAAATCTGTTTGACTTTATAACATGGAGTTAAAAAATTACATACAATTGGGAAAGTACTGCATAATGCATACTGATTTTTTAAAAGTAAATATTAATTTCTTACAGGTGAAAAAAATAAATAAATCATTATTATACCTATTTCAAGTCAATATGGAAATATACAATACTTTTATGTCATAATTAACCAAGAAGGATTTGACCTACACAATTGGCAATTTTATTACTAATAGCACAGCAAACGTCAGTCGTAGAATAAATGCGGAATACAAGATACAAAATAATTAAACATATCACTCTATTACCATATACAACTGATCAAAAATAAAAATGTGAATCAGCCGAGCTGCCAACAAATACTTTGGTTAAAAATTAAACTATTCTCATGCTATAATTTAAAATACTTCCATTAATACAAGAGAAAAATTAAGTGGTTTACGGGAATAAATAATCTTACATAAAATTACGCTAATATAATTAAGTGGATTGAATACAAATTTGCCTAGTTAGTTTTCAAGATTAATCAAAGCGTATAATCTGAACACGACTAGCATCAATTTAATCACTCATATTTAAGTAATACTTATTTTAAGCACAATCAAGCACATTTCGACATGGGAAGTCCTTACTTAACATTTTATATCTATATTATGTAAAAATAGATGAATGAGTCGATGAAAAATTTTGTCACAATATGTGAGAACGTATATTCACGAACCTCTTAAAAATGCAAAATATTTTTAAAGAACTAATCTACAGCTAGCTCAGTCTACAAATAAATATAACGGCTACATGTCACTTCTACAATATTTTGGATATTTTTTTCATGTATGCACAATTTAACAATCACTTGGAACTTTTTAAAATCGATAGTATTTTTTCTATTTTTAAATGTGATAGGGAACTGTTTTAATTTATTTACCTCTGTTTCTGCAAACGGACTTAAAAAAGGCGCGAATTTCTTAATTAGACCAAGTCGAAGTGGCGGGTTTATAATAAAATAGCCAAAATATCGCATTTGTGAGTCCACTAGTCGCTACTTCTAGTTGTTCGTTATATTTAGCACCTTATGTATTCTTCAATATCTACATTGCAGGTACCACAGATTACGAATTTATTTCACTCGTATTTGGTTGTATGGTAACGAAATGAGTTATTAATAAATTCTGTTTGATATATTTACTTTGTGTAATTGTCATTCACGAGTTTGAACTAAAAAATATATATGTTTGATCACCCTTATAATTGAAAATCGCCTATCGATTGCCGTGATGAGAATTTGAAATACTTGAACTTGAAACAGTTTATAAAACGAATTAGGTGCACGAAATTCACAAGCGATGTGATACATTTCTAAAATTTTTGTAGTTTTTTTTTATAATTTAAGGATTTTTTTAAGGAATGCAGATTAGTTTTATGATGTTTTATTTCATTAATGTTTTGTTGAACAAATGTTGTACTAATGTATAACAATTACCTATTTCTATATATTTTAAAAGTAGATGATGTAAAAATACTATTTTACTTTCTATTGTTAATCTCAGAAGCAACGTGCAAATCTATTTAAATATAGTTTAATTCGTAAGATTTCTTATATTTATTGCTTATTTTACTCTGTATTTTTGATGGCTTTTATTGTATGATTTAATAAAAATGGCGCGACTCGAAGCTGTATTGCTGTAAGATTTAAGTGTTTAAGAATGTTATTTAAGTGTGGATATAGGAATGAGCTACGGGATTTTTCAATGGGGACATGGTAATATTTAACGAGGAATATAAAACATAAGTGGAAAAGTGTCGCTGGCTTGTCCTGTTACAATTACTGTTTAACTTTACAGTGTTTAATAATGATTTTGTATTAACCATAAATACATTATTTATGTTGATATACCGATACCTAAACATAAATGAAAATATTTCACGTCATAAAACCACTATACAACACAAATTAATTTCTACATTTAGAATGTGTTTTTGACAGTACTTACAACCTAACTAACTAAAATTTTGTTTTATATTCCTCTTGTAAAATTACTGATGTGGAATCGGAGGGGAATGGATATGCATGGATGATAGAGGAAACAAAGGAAACAGGAAGTAGGTATTTTTTATTAACAAAACGGTTGTACTTATTCTACTGGAGTTTCTGTTAAGTCGCTACAACGACGCAGGCAACTTATTTTCACTGAACATTTATATCGATTTCTTGTAAAATTTTCGATTTTTTTCGTCATTATTCGCAAATTATTTATGATGAACAGTTCTTTATTTGGTAGTTTAGTTTTGCGTGATAAACACATCGTATTGTACCGATCATTTGATATTTTGTTTTATTATAACGATTAAAATACAATCCACAATATGGAGTCAAGATAATATGAAATTGAACTTTTATAAGACAGAGAGGGTATATTATTTATAGTAAGTTTTTTTTACCATGATAAATATAAACAAGTATGTATGTTTAGTACATTTTTAACAAAAAATAAATATCCGCATATATATTTGTTTGTAACAATCATATCACCAAGACTCCACACTGCCAATTGTACACACATTCTATTTATATCGAACCATTTTTTTCACTGCCCCCAAATTACCATATTTTTGAGTATGGCAACATTTTCTTTGTTCTATATTTTATTTTGTCTATGGTCTACGATTTCGCGTATTTGATAGCGACGTTGTGGGGCTTCTCCTCCTTGAGGGAGTCCTTCAGCACGATGTCGGAGGTGGTGTATGGTGGGGGCGGAGGGCTCTCCGACTCCGGCGCAGCGCTGGACGACTCCGACCTGCTCATGTCTGGGGTGGGCCTGGAAATTGGAAATGATATAAGTTATTGCAGGATATAATCTTTTATGGTTGTTTGGCATTCACGTTTGATTGGGGAATAAAAATAGAAATGATATGTATAATTATATAAGACTTATATTTATTATTTTTATGAGTTTGTCAAGTTTGTCAGTTTAGATTTTTCTGTGTTAACGTCCTTCGTTGTGGCCGTGTACACGGTTAGGGTCAATTTTGGCGCCACGGCGGCGAGGTGCCGCAGCAGCGTGTGGCGGCGGTACCTGTACTTGCGGCAGTTGAGCGGCGCCACGGCGGCGAGGTGCCGCAGCAGCGTGTGGCGGCGGTACCTGTACTTGCGGCAGTTGAGCGGCGCCACGGCGGCGAGGTGCCGCAGCAGCGTGTGGCGGCGGTACCTGTACTTGCGGCAGTTGAGCGGCGCCACGGCGGCGAGGTGCCGCAGCAGCGTGTGGCGGCTGGTGCGCGCGAGGGCGGCGGGCGGCGCGTCGACGCAGAGCGCGCTGCGCGTGTCGCCCAGGAAGGTCGCCACCCAGCGCTCCGAGCGCAGCACCTGCAGCAGCACGTCCTCCAGGTCCGCCTCGCTGCAACGCGACGCGCACGCGTGAGCTCGCGAGCCATGCCGTGGGATGGAATGTGGTGGAAATGTACGGGAAATTTCGTGATTGTATAGAAAAGTATGTATTATTATGTAAATACACGTAATACTGTGTACATATTTACATAAAGAACGTAATTGTTTGGAAAAATTCATACTACATACAAAGATTCTTAATGCGATGCCTACTTTTTTTTTATTAGTTATTCTATAACTTCATAAACCATGGGTTTTGTTATCTTATGGTCTAATAGAATCTGAAGTGGCACACCCCCGTAGTTATCATTTCTCTAAAAATGAAACAGTCAAGAAAATAAAAAAGAGAGAGAGAGTAGAAGTAGAACAAACGCGGCGCACACCCACCTGGCCGCGTAGAGGAAGTGCGCAAAGTGTATGTTGGAGACGCAGCCGTCGCGGTCCGCGCTGTCCGTGTACAGATCCGTCTCGCGGTAGTACATGTAGAGGAAGTCGTTGAGCTGCTTCGCGATGATCGCGCACCGGTCCTTGTCGCACATCTTCGCGGACGGGCCCTGGCGGCGCGGTAGAGCATTACGCCCGGCGCGCGCCGGCCGCAGCGCGCCTGCGCAACTGCGCCCGCCGCGCGCCGCGCCTCGGGTGGAGTGTGGAGACGTGCGCACGCGCAGTCAGAGCGAGAGCGTCACGTTTGACGGGAGACAGCAATATACACGACAGGAGAGAGACTTGCGCATGCGCAGTTACCGTCATAAAAGAGGGTTACAGTGAAATTTGATGGTTTAGTGACGTCATTAACATAGCCTGATTGAAGTAACGCGATATCCTCTTTCTTTCAACGGCAACGGCAACTCTATCCACCATACTTCTATAGACACATATTATGTAATATTTCCAAGGTACAAATTAAAAAACTAAATAGAAACAAAGTTAAACATTATACACAATTCAACTCGAGCAAAATTAACGATTAGTTTTGAATACACAAAAAACCAATCATATTATCTAAAATGTTGTATTATACTTTCTATGATCAAGTTGCTTAATTAATTAAAGCGTGTTGTAAGCAAGTATGCTGTAACCAGCGTACTCTATGTGCATGTATTAATAAATAAATAAATAAAAATAAAAAGCCTTTTATTTCTTACAGAATGAAAAAACAAGATACAAAAATAAAAATTTAGATTAGATTAAGTTAGTAAAATACTGATAATTTTGTTAGTACATAAGTTTAGTTCCTAAATAAAGTTTGTTTACTTTTTCTTATTTTTATCTATTTTTATCTATTTTTATTTTTATTATTATTTTTTTATAATAATTATTGTGCATGTATTAGTGTGCTGTAATAAGTGTGTTTGCATCTTGGGTATCGTAATAGCCTTGTTCCAATCAGTTGCCAGTGTTAACAGTGTGCTTTACAGTGCGCTGTAAACGTCTAACACCAACGTACTACAATACTACAACGTACAGTGCTGTCAGTAAGCGGTTTGCTTTTATCAACATGTCGTAATAAATGTAATGTAAACGTATATCCCATATCTAGCATGCCGTATAAGCGTTACTATTATCAACTTGTTACAATGAGCGTGCTCTAAACGTCCCTTTACCCTCATTTTACCCCAAGCGCTAATAACCCCCATGCTACATGTATCTATCCCCAAGCACCCATGCCATTAGACCTTCAAACCACATGCATCTCATCTCAACTTGTCCAATGTCCCCCCCCCAATTGTCCAATCCCCACTACTATAGATCTTCAAGCGTATGCATATCTACATCAAGTCACACCCCCCCCCCCTCCATGCAGCATGCGCACACGTCACCTTTACATTGTAGGGCATGCGCAGCGAGGCGGAGGCGCGGCGCAGGAAGCGCAGCACGAGCGCGGCGTGCTGCGCGCCCAGCTCGTTGCTGGGCGACGAGATGCGCTTGAGCACGTGCGTCAGGTACAGGCCGAACGCGCGCCGGCCCTCGCCCATGCTGCACATGTGCACGTTTAAACAGACATTGGAAAAGAAGTAGAAAAATGAAGTGACAAAGATAAGTTTTAAACGGAAGTACGGGGCGAAATTTGAATTTAGTTAAAAAAATATATATATTTTAATGATCATTGTGATTTACATTTAAAATTAAAACAGCGCACGAAACAAACTAATTCGCAATACTTGTATCAGGTCAACATTTTATATTTATTACACACTAGCTGCGCCTCGCGGTTTCACCCGCGTAAGCCCGTATCCCGTAGGAATATCGGGATAAAAAGTTGCCTTTATGTTATTCCAGTTAGTTGTCCAGCTGTCTACGTACCAAATTTCATTGCACTCGGTTCAGTAGTTTTTGGTTGAAAGAGCAACAAACACACACACATCCTTACAAACTTTCGCATTTATAATATTAGTAGGAGCAGGATAGTAGGATAGTATTCGAAATTGAACCAGCACAAACGTGAGCTCGATCACATCATCGACCCGGCTTTAACGTTAACTTTAATGGCGCACATAATTATTCGAAATTCAAATACGCGGCTCGCGTCCAGTGGCGTAGCTAGGGGGACAAGGGCCCTGGTGCATAGGGCAATCGGGCCCTCCTCCCCTCTTTCCGCCTTCCTCCCCTCTTTCAAAGCTGAGGTTTGAGCTCCGGGGCCCCGGTGCACTGCCCCAGCTGGCGCTACGCCAGCTACGCCACTGGCCGCGGCCAAGTGTGGCCGGTGGCGGCGAGCCGGCAGGGCACTCACGTGAGCCTCATGCCGTCGGCGAGCTGGCGCTTGATGAGCTCCTTGGCGCGGCGCGCGTCCCGCGGCGGCGCGGCGCGCTCGGGCGGCGCCAGCTGCACGGCGGGCGCCGCGCCCGCTATGCACGCCGCCTCGTAGCGCTTCAGCCTGCCGGGCCCGCGCGTTACTCTTGTGTGTATTATATATTATAATCGAAACATACATGTTTCGATTTTCAATCATCTTTAGGAGGTACATTTTGGTTTGCAACCGGCTTCGAGACGAAATAGGTTCTCGTTTCGAATTTTTGTATTTGTCACAAAAGACTTTCGGTTAGGTGAACTGATTTTGACGTACATTTTTTTTTTCGTAAGCTGACGCAATCAGCTGGATCCAGAACATCCTCCTTTATTAAAGGTCAGTTGACAATGTTTTCAAAACTAAACATTTTAGTGTACATGTGTGTACGTATAGACGTGTACGTGTAAAGTAGTGTGTGCGTGCGTCACCTCTGCGGCGTGTCGGTGAGGCTGGTGGCGGCGGCCGCGTGCTGGAAGTGCGGCAGCACGTGCGAGTGCACCAGCAGGTTGTAGTTGTGCTGCACTACCGTGTACGGCACGTTGTTGTTCAGCGACGTCGAGCACACCGGGATGCCGGACACCGGGTCTGCAAGGGGGAGGGAGGGGGGGGGGGATTGTAACGATTAAATAACCATATATTGAAAGTATGTCTGTAGGCTTTCACAGAAATTTCAGGGTTCATTATATTATATGGGAAATGTGGTAAAATTTTTGTGACTTTTAATAAATGAATAAAAATCAGTAGCTTTCAAGAAAAATAAAACAAAACACTATGTTATAAATATATGTGTGTATATATGTACTATTGGAAAATTTGAAATAAAATCTTAACGATATGGTTAAGGAGTACACAATATTTCTGTACCGAACGTTCAGTCATATAAATGTTTGTAAATCATCAGGGGCACTCTCCGGCGCTGTACCACGCCCCAGGCCGGCCGGCTGTCTCACCCAGGTACTGCGAGTACTTCTGCCACGAGTTCTGACTGGGGAAGATGCGCACGAAGCCGCCGCGGCGCGCGTACTGCGCCCGCACCGCGCGCACGATGCGCAGCTCCTCGCCCGTCAGCGCGCTGCCCAGCCCCTGCCCCGGCCCCGCCTGCCCCTGCCCCTGCCCCGCCTGCCCCTGCCCCTGCCCCTGCCCCTGCCCAGCGGGGTTCTTGCCGCGCACGCTCACGTTCTCAGCTGAGTGCACGCGCCGGCACTGTTGAAGCAATAACGGTTAATTTAATTTTTAAATGTTCGACGTGTTAACAAGATTTTAAAATTGACTAACGCATTCGTGTATTTTTTTGTAAATGATTTAAAATTTATTTATATAATTTGAAGAAATATATACGTATACATATACAGTTTAGTTGTTTGCTCAAAATAGTGCAGTGTGTTAAATTACAGAGTAGACTAAAATTCTACAAAACTGATCTAGAAAAAACATGTTCTAGATAAAGCATCTGAACATCAAGTATGGTTTTGAACACTTTGAAGAAATGTTTGTTTGTTACACTTGCACATGCGCATACGCACCGCGCCGATGCGCATCTTGAGCGAGTGCGGCGCGGCGTCGGCGCGCGACATGGGCACGGCGGGCAGCCCCACCAGCGTCAGCGTGTCCGCCAGCAGCGCCGACTTCACGCGCGCGTCCAGCGGGCTCTCGCACGCCAGGCTGCGGGAGAGAGAGTGGGGGGGGGGGTTGTACTTCGATGTACAGTATACAGTAGAGAAATCAAAACGCCTCAAAAAAACATTCCATCCTATATATAGCCTATGTCACTCAGCCATTACCACCCTGTATATAACCTGTGTCATTCAGTATTTTCCACCCTGCTTAACATTATAAATATACATATATAAAAACTCTAAATATGTAAAAAATTCTTCCAGGACGTACATAGAGAAATTAAATATTGTACAATACAGATAGAGTATTTATGTAGATAATATTATCTCTACCAATACATAAAATTGAAGAGTTTGTTTCTTTGAAAGCGCTAATATCAGAAACTGCTAGACGAATTTAGATGAAATTTGGTACTGAGATAGTTTGAGATCCGACAACACAGTTTCTGTCCGGAAATCCCGAGGTTCTATATCTTTCTCGGATCTGTCTACTTTTGTATACAAAACCGAATCACACTTACCTTGGAGACAAATTGATTTCCAATAGCCACGGTTTCAACATATCGTCTACCAGTATGTCATAGCCAAATAGCTCTGTAACAATAACACGTAATATTATTACAATACTAGCTGTGTCGCGCGGTTTCACCCGCAGACAAATTCACGGGCAAAAGCTAGTACTTACATAAGCAGCTCATGTGTTATCCTGATACAATAACCTACATCAGTGCCACGTTTCGTTAACAACGCAAATGGTCTCTTGTCTTAGGCCTAGATCTTCTCGTCAATATCCTAACAAGTTGGGAACATTTGTAGACCCATATCCTATTCCTCAACCTTCCCAGTCCTTTCCTTAATTCCTCTCGTCAATCCTTTCTTCATCCCTCTCCAATTTAAAGTCGGCAATCCATTTGTATGACCTTACGCCTCTCCAAACTTTCATGGGCGGTGGTAGCGCTTACCATCAGGTAGGCAACCCATCAGCTCCATTGCCGACGATGGCAAAAATATTTTTATTCATTTATTTATTTATTATACTTTATTGCTCTGGAAAAATTACAAATTGAGACTTATCCCTAGGTGACATTATTACAAATGGCGGTCTTATCGCTAAATAGCGATTTCTTCCAGACAACCAAAAATATGTATATAAAAAAATGACATACATATATCCAGTGGGAACTCCGTAGCACTCACCGAAGCAATTAAACAGGTTGGGCACGAAGACCCTGGCGGCCGCGGTGATGGTCTGCGCGGAGGAGAGTATGGACTTGACGACGAGGTCCTCGATGGCCGCCATCAGCGCGGCCGTGTTGCGGCCCTGCTTGCGCAGGTGCCGCAGCAGCGCCGACAGCGTCCACTTGTGCCCGATGTTGCCCGCGTTCGGGTCGTCGCACCTGCTCAACGCTTTTCATCAATTTGCCTGTCCGCCTCGGCTTCGCTCGCGGTACGCGTATAGGCTATGTTACTCGGGGTAATTGTAGTTTCCTAATGTTGAAGGTGTTGTGGAAATCGGTGCAGTGATTTTTGCGTGAAAACGTCGCAAACATAGTACAAAAAAATACAAACGTGTACTCTCGAATATATTAAGTGTAGGCAGCATATATACATAATGTAACTGTTTATCTTATTCTTAAATACATATTGTTATAAATCAAAAAGAATATTAGTTTGTCGTACGTAATGAGAATGTATTTCATTCCTATACAACTGCCTAATTAATTTAGTCAACTCATAACAAATCGCAGCCAGTCACAAAGTCTTAATTACAAAATTGTGATACCAAAAAAAAAAAAAAAATATTTTTCGGGCCTTTTTTTTTCGGACAAAACAAAAAGCTCCCCGGCCGCCCGCACTCACTTGATGTAGTCGGTGTGGTACTTGTTGATGCTGTAGTTGCAGAGGTGCATGCACGGGTTCCACAGGTTGCGGCCGCTCGCGTCGTACTTGACGGTGGCGAAGCGCACCAGCCCCTCCTCGTACAGGTACACCAGCAGCGGGTCGATGGACGTGACGCACACGTACAGCCGCAGGTCGCACTTGTGCCCGCCGATCAGCAGCGGCCGGTCGATGTACTTCGCCACCACCACGCTCTCGCCCTTCGGTATCTGCTCCGGCTGCGAGCAGGCCAAGCGCGGTTCGGTCAGTACATACAGAAAAAAATACACGAGAATTGAGAACCACCTCATTTTTTTTTAAGTCAGTTGAAAGCTGTTTCTTTGTTTGAACGCGCTAATCACAGGAACTACTGGTCTGTTTAGAAAAATTCCTCCAGTAGCAGTATCAGCCCATTTACTGAGGTGAACTATGGGCCATTCATGTACCACGGACGTAGCCGGGGCGGAACGCTACAAAAGAAATACCCACCGTATTGACGATATAGATCCCGCGGCCCCGGCTGGAGGCGGCCGGCTTGACGATCCAGGGCCCCTTGGTGCGGTAGTGCGTGGTGCACAGCTCCTTGTACTCGCCGGGCATCAGGAACGTGGTGGGGATGAAGTCGAAGTGCTTCAGCCCGCGGAAGTACTGCATCTTCTCGATGTTCTTGAACAGCTTGTCCTTGCGCGTCAGCTCGTACGACCTGCGGGTGCCCAACTTGGTTACGTGACTTCAAACATGGTGAGCACATTGTCAGAACATTCTTATGAGACCACCAGGGAGGCAGCAGAATTCTAATAGCAGTAGAAAGTTCTGAGGTAACAAAGCCAAAGAAAATACAGTTGAATTGATAACCGACTCCTTTTTTTTTTTTGAAGTCGGTTGAAAACTCAAAATTAATTTTAGAAGCACGAGGAAAAGCGTTACCTCATTTTTTAGTAGTAAACTAGGTGTAAAGTGTATGTGTGCGTGCGATTCGTAGTTTGCATACATGCGTGTGTGCATAACTCTTTTCTTTTTGGGTTAAAATAATTTAACCCATTATTTATAAAAATTCCCCCACACCTGGGGAAGTGGTTGACCCGCTGGTACGGTGACAGCGACCGCAGCACGTCCGGCTTGGGGTGCAGCCCCGCCCACAGCAGGTTGAAGTCCCGCGACTCGGAGCAGGCCTCCTGCAGCCCGTGCGCCTGCAGCAGCCGGTGCAGCAGCTTCGTCTCCGTGTTCACCAGCTTGTACGTCAGCCGGAGTATCCAGGCGGGCATGTGGCAGCTTTCTAATACCTGAATCGAGAAAAAACCAAATGATAGTGCTTATACAATAATTACTTTTAACAAAAACGCTAAAGCGCCTTCAAATTGTCAGAACTAGACCAAATTTAAATGTGACCACATGCATGCATGCAGGACATGCTTTCAAATAAAAAAAAGAATCAAAAAAATCGATTCACCTAGTAAAAAGTAATGACGTATCAAACACAAAAAATCGATAAATGACAATTAGATAGCTTCTAATACAATAAACAAAGTCACATAAACTTGAAATTTCTCGTACATTTTGTAAATCACAAAAACTGCCATGGCGGATCCAGGGGGTGTTTCTTGTACACAATCTGTTCGTACAGAGATTTTGTCGTTTTAACATATTTAGATATTTTTAAGTACATTTTTTAACAGAACACCTAGTTTCGGTGCTGACTTGAGCACGCCTATGTGAACCTCCCCTCCTGCTTGGCGCTAAAGCTAGTTCGACCAATGAGAAAAGATTAGTATTAGTACACAGAACACACCTTAACACTATCAACTTTGACTAGAGAATGTTCAGAGTCGTCGCTGTCGTTGCCGGGCGATATCGTCCTTTGTATTTTATTCTTTTTACTTTTGCTTTTGCTCTTTTTACCTTTCTTCTCTTCTTTTATCTCTGAAAAGGAGACACATTATCATTTTTTTTATAGATCAGATAATCGTTGACATTGGAAAACGTTTTACAAATGATATGACAAACATTACCTTTAACAATGACTGGCGGTGGTTCCTCTGGCGGTTTTATATTAGCGGTCGTGTTTTCGATATTCAAATGCTTCTTCAACGTAATTTTACTGAGATCATTGAGCACATCGTCGATATCCCTCTTGTGCTCGTGGCCCTGCTCCTCCACCGACACGGTCTCCGGTATCTCCGCCTCGCTGACGTGCCGAACGACGTACGCCTGCCCAGTGAACTTGGCGTGGTTCCCGAACGTCTCCATGACGTCGTGCATGATTGTCTTCGGTCGCACGCTGAACGAATGCGGCTCGGCGACCAGCCTCTTCGCCATGTTCTTCGCCTTGTTCAATAGAATTGTTGTCCCCGTATTATTGCCTACTGTTTTGGTCGTTGACTCCATCGAGGGTGTCCTGGACGCAAGGACGCACGACCTGAATATCAGGACGGCGCCCTTGGAGCCGATCGGCCCGCCGGAAACCCAGTCGGATATGGACCCTTCATTTTCCTTCTCTTTCTGGTTGCTCGGGGCCTCGTCATTCTTTCTCATGCTATCTGCGTTTTCTGCGGTTTGAAGGCCTGATGTAGACGGAATTGTGGTTTCTGTTGATACATGTGGACTGGAATAAAAATCGACATTACGTAAAAGCTAATTTCATATGAATAATAAAATCAGGGTGCCGTGGTGGTATGGTGAATGTGAAAAAAATGTCATCAAGCGACTATAACGTTGAGGTTTAAGTACCTAAGGGCTAATAGAAAAAGCTTTAGTGGCATTCAATGCACACACGACTAATGAACTTGAATAATTATATCGGTTAATGATTCGCTATAATATACATAAGTACATGTTATAAATCACGCAAGTATTCATAACAACAATAAAAGAGATTCGAACAGATGTGAAAAGACGAATCAGTAAACAAAATCTAATATGGCAAACATTCTACGTCTCCTCTCCACTAACAAGAAGATTATGATGAGGCACCTCTATTTCCTTTACCAATTCACATAAAACCAACCAATTGTTGTGCTGGTAATCTAGTCTTTTTTGACGAATCACAATATGAAGCAAATAGACCGTAAAACCGAATCAATTTCATGTCAAGGGCGCTAATAGCTAAGCATTGAGCAATGCTTAATCAGCGTTCAGTGATTAAAAGCATTTTGCAGCGTGTTCATGTCAATAATTGTCTCACGGTGGCAAATTACGTACCCTTGACCGTATAACATATCGATCGACGACAAGCCAACAAATAATCGAAATTAATACTAACAGCTGTTAGATGAATATATAAGCGGCGAACACATGTTAATTGCCACGGGAAATGTTTGTTTGTCGCTATGGGGGTTGACAGTCACGAAGGGAAAACGTATTGTAATAATAACGAATACATTAAACGTGTAAGGCTTATATCGGCTTATATTCATATTTAAAACTACTGTTACTGCTGTTACTGTTTGTTTTTAAAGATACTGAATGAGAAGAATATCGCTCAAATACTTTTTTCTGTATGCTTAAATATAATTAGATAATTACTGAATAGCATAATGAACGGATACTCAAAGCAATTAATTCTAGATTAATGTAAGAACGCCCCTGGTTTGTGATAATAAATAATTTAAGTTAGAAGTGACCATTTCACCCTGGTCTAATAAAATAGCCTAACCTTGCCATTAAAGCCTCTATGGCCGTAGCGATTCCGATCACATATGGTCAGCGGATCGATTGTGTTCATATATGGTCAGCGTTGAATTCACTGCATAAATTGTATATGACACATTCAGTGCAAGCCCATGTGCCGTTATGTCAAAAATTATTATTGTTACGACGATATCTCTTATTTAGTAGTTAGTGCTAGATTTCGAAAATCTCTTATCGCGGTGCTTAACTGATTCAAGTTCTTTTTTCGTTACAGTAGTGTAACAGTTTATGGGACATTTTTATTTTAACACTAGCTATTGCCCGCGGCCTCGCACGCGTTAAATTCGTAGTAGTTTAATTGATGTTCCTATACATATAAACCTTCCTCTAGAATCACTCTATCTATAAAAAAAAACCATCAAAATCCGTTACGTAGTTTTAAAGATTTAAGCATACATAGGGACCGTGGAAGTGACTTTGTTTTATACTATGTGGTAAAAAAGAAAATAATAATCATGGAAATTACTGCGTTCATATACTAAGTTCGCCGGGTCATTGAGTGAACTATAATTATGGGTGAGGTTTATTAAAGACGCTAATACTTGGTGTGTTAAGTCGAGTTACCTATATTAAATCGCCATGCATATAACAGGAGCTAGTTTCTTTTACTTTGCATCAAGCGAAGGTTAATAATAAATTATTCCTGGCTTCAAGTAATGTATTTAGGATTTTTTAATTTAATTACGCCCTATGTATTGAGATTTCTTGCCCTTTGTATAGTCAATGTATAATTGACTATGAGAATAAGGTCGGTAAGAATAACTAAAAAAAAACACTTATTTTCCTCTGTCTTATTATGTCAGTCTGTTGTTTGTTTTATAATCTCGGAATCAATTCATTCATTCATCTCATATTCAGAACTCAGATTTGTGGCCCCAAATCCAACCAACTCGACATTAAAGGCGCATCTTCGTTGAAAGAATTACAACGAAACCCACCATGCACGTACAATGTAGGTTACTGATAAGGAATTGTTTTAAAATAAATCCCAAGCACACAGCGCAACTGCTGAATCTTAGTATTCTTGGGCCTTATTTTTTAATCCTACGTTGGAACCTATGGTTTTCAACAACCATTTTAAAAATGACGTGTTTTAATTACATTACCTATGGACATAGTAAAATGCCCGACTTTTGACATCTTATTGTATTGTGTAATACTTTATTGGACGACAAAGTTGTAGTGGAGGATTTTAATATAGTCCCGTCTAGGTGCTTCTTATGGAATACAGTATTATTTACAGTAACAATGAATAAGAAAGAATAAACATTTTATTTAGTACGTATCCGAATAAAAAGCCTTTGTTGATACCAGGCTCAAATATCTATGGCGCTGTAACATGCACCATTTTTCTTTTGTATTCTGCTTTCATCGTTTTTGATTGGAATTTCAGAAACCTTTCGAATATGTACAGATTAAAAATCGGCTCCAAATTCGTGGGGGGAAAAAAATGCTAAAGCATTTCAAATATTCACAATTTACTTACCAATTACTAGATATGTAAAATACACAACAACGCTTTTTAAACCCGGTTAAAAGCTGCTACAAATGGAAAGGAACTTAGGAAGTATATTAGGGTTAACTTAAATTAAAGTGATGAGTCAAGCGAGAGCTCCAACATTCAAGACAATATGCCGTAAATCTAAATTGGCGGGAGGATGTCACGCCAACAAAGTTTTGCCGATTGCTTATAAATTGCACAAAGCCGCTGTTTCACAGAACATCTATAATACTAAGAAACACGTTAAAACAGGCTTTAATAATAGAATCAAGTAAATTCTAACTCGTTAAACAGAATATACGTAAGGAAATTATTTAATCCTTGCGTATCTTATCAGGATAATAAAATAAGGTAAACTTATGAAATTATTGTATTATCACTAATCTTTGATAAGTGTACAAATATAAATTAAATCTGTGTCGCTTAATGTGGGTTAACATCGAGTCTAAAGGGGTCGGTTGCATACAAACATATAGATGACGGTAATAAAATAAAAGCGTGTTATCAAGGAGGTAATATAGATGGGATGCAAAAATTAAATTAAAAAAAAATCTTTTCAACCACAAGGAATATCAATAAGAAAATAGTACAATATAAACATAAAAGAGAATATTGTGACGTATACATTTTTTGTTGCAACATGTATTTGGAGTGGAAATGCGGAATTTTTGAAAAAAAAAACTCGTCTTTCGGCTTTTGGGTCTTAGCTCCATGCTATCAATAATGAAAAAACCTCAACGTCTACACTACTTATACTCTGTCAAAATCATCAAATATCGAAAATTTTACCTCTTCGAAACGAACAATTTCAGAAGGAATTTTAAACGCTCATGTACTTTATATGTGTGTGTATAATTTAAAATTCGTAAAATAAAATAGCGAGTAGGTAGTTATTGCAAGTTAAATTTTGTAATATAGCATGCTACGTTCATAAACATCTGTTTTGTCATCACATCTTAACATACTCTTATCTACGTTTAAAATCTCAAAATACCCTCGCGTAAAACAAACAAGCATTACTAATATACGAATGAAGCGATTTGAACATAATGTTAATGGCATTTTAATGAGTGATGCATACGAAATTACAGAAATCTAGCTGCAGTCGATTGATGACTAGGCGGTGAATAAAATTAACGCTTATTTATAAGACGGTCGGTCGGTCTTAGCATGCAAATATGCTATTGGTGAATTTATCATCACCGAGATATTCTCTGTCGACTCATCGATCGACTGCAGCGAGATTTATGTAATTTCGTATGCATTACTCATTATATATTATTAACATTATATTCCAACTAGCTAGAAGCTGCGCTTGCGTAGTATCTGGCCAAAATGTAGCCCATGTGTTAATTCACACTATTATCCCCCTACCAAATTTGATACAGATTCCAAAAGAGGTTTTGAAAAGAGTAACAAACATCCATACATTCTTGAAACCTTTGGCGTCTACGGTATACTAGCGGTCCGCCCCGGCTTCGCCCGTGGTATATATATAGCCTATAACCTTCCTCGATAAATGCTATCTAACACTGGAAGAGTTTTTCAAATCGGACCAGTAGTTCCTGATATTAGTGCGTTTAAACAAACAAACAAACAAATTCTTCAGCTTTATAATATTAGAATGGATTAGTAGGATAACGTCATCCGTCTCTAATGTTATTTGAACTTATTCCTTTAATTAAAGTAGACACTCTAGCATAATTAAATCGGTTAAGATGGTGTGCAATATCTACATACATATGTCCACATTTGTAAATAAAATATTGAATTATTTTAAAATTAGAGACTCAAATATCTTCTAGCGATATATAGTTAAAGGTTACGCCGAGACGAGCTGAATCTTCGAAAAGACATTTTACATGTCCTCAAAACAGAGCCTAAAACTGGAACGATGAGGTATTTTATGACAAAACCGCATTAAAATCCGTTCAACTCTTTGGGACACAGATGTTAAAGACATTTACATCCCACGTTTGCCGAGTTTAAAAATACAAATACGAATTGGGATCCTCCATTATTAACAAACAGTGCAATCTAAATAAAACCATTTTAAAGGAGAAGTCTTCCTCCCATTGCGATATAGAATTTTTTTTCCATATACATTTTTATAGATACTGTTTTATTTATCTAGATAAACAGCTTTCTGGTTCCTAGATTGAGACTTTTAATTGTTCTGCAACAAATCTCTTCATGTACCAAGATTCAGTCAAAACACTTTATACTAATTTATAACTTTAGTCATTAATTAGCGCCAATTTACAGCTTAATATTTTACAAATTAGTAAACATTATTACTGCGATACCGACCAGAGATAGCCAATAACTATCGAAACCAAAAATAAACCTCAAATCACGTTGTTATTTTTAGACATTATTCTGTTTACATTAAACACGACTCAAATGTATAAGACGACTGACTGATTTTGGAATGTTTTGAAATTCATAAAAACAACATTATATTTATTTTAATTTAAAATAAACTACCCCGGGGAGACTGAGTCCCTGTGACCACGCTCGCTGTAGTGTTCGAAACGTCGGGTTAAGAATATAATGAATAAATCGCCTTTAAAATTCGTTCAAGTTTTTAATTTCTAAATGTATAATACTCGCGTAAAATCAAACACAAGTAAATACTATAAACTACCCCATCAGCTACTATTGAATACTTTATATAAATAAATAAATAAAATAAAAATCATCTTTATTTAGTTCTCACAACATTAGTACATAACAAAAACTTAAAAATACAGATAAGAGAAAGGATAACGTTGTGAGAGACTGGTGCCTGAAGTAGACTACATAGAAGTCTGAGGTACAGGTCACCATATCTTAATTACATTGCCAATTATTTCTTTCTACTTACCAATTGGCAAAAGTGTTGCTAACCGTAAAGTTCGCAAACGCCGGGGCCAATTCGGCTATTTCGAACAAAGTTAACACAGCGGGGGAGGGAATGCTAGTATATATTATAAATCCTATTCCTACGTACAATATTATGGCTAATTAAAGCATTAAAACAGTAACGTGAAAGTATAATTTAAATCCGATAAATGCTCTCGTTAAATACCAACAAAAAAAAAGAAATGTAAATGCTAACCTTTCTGCAAGAAACTTTCTAAAGTAATTTATGTTCGAATTATCAAGATAATAGCGTCTCTACAGTAAAAATACGAATAAAATTATCTGTAACTTATAAAGTCCGAATACATTTTTTCGTAGCGGTCTTTGCGAATGTTAACTTCGTATATAACATTTGAAGATTTTTTGTCACCAGTTGTTCGTACGCGAGGTTTATTTCGACTACGAAAATAATTTATTTACTTACTTATTTTTTAACTATGTATTAGTATTAATATGTATTTTTAAAAGAATAAATGTTTGCAATTTCTCTCACAAGATTTAACTGGAACTGGACCTCTGGGCCAACTCGCGCCGCGAAATCTTCCACACCCGTGTGGCGGATTTACAAATTTTCAGGGTATAGGCTAATAGTTTTTGCCGCCCTTGCCTCAACAATTGTCATTTCATACATTATTTTTACAATGCAAGTGGAAATTTGCTACTCCCGAAATGTGCAATGACAAGCGAGAGAGAAAAGTCATCGACAAAATTTGTTGCAGGCATCAGCTGAAAACCGTCATAGAAAAATCTTTTTGATATCTATGAGGTGAAAAAAAAAAAAAAAATCGTTCCCCAAATTTGCCGCCCCCAAAATCTGCCGCCCTAGGCTCGAGCCTACTCAGCCTGCTGGTAAATCCGCCACTGTCCACACCCCCCAGAAGGTACTCGTGAAATAATAATGCCAATGCTACTACTGAAGCCGGAGGCCCATTCAATTAAATTCCTTAATTCATGTCAACAACCGTTTTCTTATTCTTAAAAGCGGGCAACGCATTTGCAGACTTCGTACCTCCAATATTATTGCGACACTAATGGTAAAAGCCCTATAGGGATGTCCTAGACCAAAAGTTAACAAAAATAGTATCTAAGCGTTACCCTGGATACAACTATCGACGTATCGATAGCGTGAGGGGTTCGACCCCAATTTCGCAATTCGTGAACTGAGACTAGCGGGGCGGAAACCGGAGCGGTAGCGATTGTCCTTACTAATATCCCTAGCAATATTATAAATGGGAATGTGTTTGTTTGTCTTTCACGTCGCAACGAGATTGAATGGTACTATTTTTAAGTCTGGTGATAATTCCAACGCTCTATCTTGCCTATATGGTGATACATACGACTGCAAATTTGTTAATTTCCACCTGCAAGGATATTTAATAGGCATTTCGCATATTCCAGTGATCCTATAATAATCAGATTTGCGTATCTTCACTTAATATTAATGAGGATATTACACATTTCAGGAATCACTTAAAAACTGTTCATAGTTAAAAACTTTATATTTGAAGTATCATCAACAATTTACCGCGCTCGCTTCTCTCATCAATGTAACGTACGTGTGAAATCGCGTTCGGAAAACTGGATGCAAGTTCCGATAACACTGCAAGCCTGATTGAAGTTTGTTTGAGGGAACTAAGAGATTGATTGTAGGCATTTAGTGCTTTTAGACATTGTATCTGGACGGATACAAATTGGTCCTATAAATTTTATAAACATACAATAAATGTATGTTTTTATTTATTTATAGGAGCCAAATTTTTATTCACAATCAAGACATAATGTAACTTGAAAACATTTTATAATTATTCTTATGTACGTAAACGTTCATCAAATTTTTTTTGTCAACAACATCCTGAAATCTCGACATCATACACGAAAAGTTTATTATTTAATTTAAAAAAAACTTCACAAAACTAATTCCACACTTGCATAAATAATACAAAATAATAATAACTTACAAAAACACCTTTCCCATTGTAACAATTTATTGTGATATATTCACATAACACAACACATATTATTTGGGACTTCCGCTAGTAAAAAAATCCACGCACGCACGACCGCGCACTAACGCACGTACATCACGACTAACTATCTACTGTGGTAATGTACTAATGTTGAATGAAGATTTTTATGGTGCATTTACACACACTTTTTTCGCCATTCGTTTAACATTCGACAAAACTTTACTATTACACGAGTGTCTGTTTACACATTCCTAATTAGTATAGTACTAGTTTTTGCAAGCGGCTTCGCTCGCGTTAAATTCCGAGTAAAACCCCTTATCTCCCTATTTTCTATGTTATTACACATATAAACCTTCCTCTTGAAACATTCTATCTTTAAAAAAAGAAACCATCAAAATCTGTTGCGCAATTATAAAGATTTAAGCACATACACACACAGATTGTTTTATATTATGTAAATGAAGTTCATGTTAACTATTCGTGCGCTTTGACTACATCCCAAAAACCGGTCTTAACAGGAATACTACACTACCAAGTGTTGAGGCGAATCGCAATTGCGCTGTTTACACAATGCTTGTTCGTTATTCGCCTCGCTGTTCGCACGAATGTGTAAATGCACCATTATGAGTGATATGACGTCACGTTGGATACTAAGTCGCGGGTTCGATCTGCAGTGGTGATAGCCTATGTGAAAAAAAATTTGCATGTATATCATTTGTCTATGGTGTAAATCACCAAAAGGGATAATCAGAATATAACATGATTTTCACTTTCATATAACTTACGTTATATGCCATATTGTCTATCTCTATTATTTTATTTTGGGAGAAAGTCAAGCCAGAAAGAAACGAAGAAAGGATGTGGGTATAATTTCTGCCATCATACCGAAATTCGCAACTATCACAGAACATTCTAAAGACTATCATTTGAGTTGGAGAGGACCACTTTCCCATTTAGAGCCGGGATGATTAAATGAAAAAAAAATTGATAGTTTTATATAATCTAGCTTCAGTTTTGTAAGATCTAGTGGGAATAACCTCACAATACACATATTAAGAATAACTCTCTATGAATATGTGATACAGTACATACAAATATGAATTTTATATCTGAAGTTAGAATTCATTTCATAGAAGTGTGATATTTATATATTCAGCTCCTAAATTTTTTGTACAAACCAGTTTTCTTAATAGGTTTTGTGAATGTTAAATAATGATTTCAAGCTTGCATTAAAAGTATTAAATTTTATTAAATATAAATGAAACTGTAATTGCTGACTTTGAAACACTTGATTATCTATTCTAAGCGCTAACTTGTATAACATTAAAAGGTTTTTCTAGTTCACATAATTAATGAAGCTTTAATCAAATGTTTGATACTTATTTATGTGTTTTAAATGATATAGGCAGATGATAAAGCTTTTATGTGGCGTGAGAGTTTTTAAACATAGTTATTGATATAATAAGTAGTGAACCATCTATTGTTAAAATTAGCGTGACTTCTGCAACAATGTAAGTTGGAGCTTAGGGTGGAAATAGTAAAATAAAATGGGTTTGAATCCCAAAGCTATACAATAAGAAGACACGGGACCAATATTTTGTTCTTTAAGTTTTCTTTTCACATGCTTTAAGATTTTCTCAGTATATAACGCCCCTTTGGAATTCAATTTGGGTGATGAGTTATATCGTAAATTATTTCTCTTTAAAATTAACCTGGTGTGTGGACGGTTGCTGTTGCATTTTGTGTGTATTTTGGGAAAATCATCAGGTACCTTATATTGATGCTCGGTTTCGTCATCCGGATCCATGGTGGACTTTTGAGAGACAAATAAAATACATAAATACATGTCCATAATACAATTAAATATTTTCTGTATACCCGCTATAATACATAGATCTAGTAAAAATAAACAAAATACGATCACGAATAAATATAGCGTCTATATTCGGGTAGATTTAATTATATCAAGCAAATCTTATTAGCTGCGGTTTTATTCTAAAAGCATGTAACTTCACCGCATACGGTTGAACATTCAAAAATCAATATCGTCATGCGGTAAATCAGATATTTATACCTACAATAATCTTGTCATTTATAAAATCGGCGAAACTACATAGGTTACTTACGTTTACTGGCAAATTTTCACGGCCGGTGATAAGCGGGCCAACACAATATAAACACTAACAATTTTACATTTCTGATTTTTTTTTTGGTTTCTTATCACTATTTTGTACAAAAATATATCAACTAAAATTTTGAAAGATCCATCATAATTTCATGTTTCAAATTTAGCACACGCGCGTCGAGAAATTTTATGGATGCGATCATGCTATTTTTAGATTTTAGTTTAATAAAATTTAAACTGTAAATGAGTTTTTAAAATAAATGATAATTCTGTAATGAGTGTATAATACTTAAGAAGATCCGAGAATATGAGAAGTTAGATGGAAAGATTAATCAGCTGTAAGTTTAGTGAATTAATGAACGCAATTTAATTGACAGTTCAATCAGCTGTTTGCTTGTAATATGCATATTATATTTAAAGGGTACACGGTTTCAGAAATATTGAATTATTAATATTCAAACTATAACGATGAATTTAGAACAATAAAAAGGGTTTTAAGATTACACAAGTAGTGTTGAGATATTTCGTCTACTCAATGTTTTGTTTGAAATATTAGGCACCTATTTATGTATGTATAATATATTTCGTTTAGAATCAGCGGTAGTATTTATTCATGAACTACATTCTTCATATATATATATATATATATATACATATGTAGCATAACAATCACTGACGTATATGTTCGATTATATATAAACGAATAATCCAACATGGATGAAATGTTGCTTATTTCTCTCACTACTTTTGTAAAAAAAAATTTTTACCATAAATGCCATACGAAAAATTAAGTCTTTTATGATTGTATTTATAGCAATAATCTATTACTAATCGCATTCTTCGCTGGGCGATTGTGACCGATTTCGACGTCGTTAAGCTAACAACTGAATGAAAATTTACAAGCCACATTCATTTTTGAATTCTCCAGTTTGTTAAACTAGATAACTTATTTTTAGAGTTCTCCGCGATGTTGAACGGGAAGAATAAAAACAAAACGTAGTTTAATTAATATTTATTTTACCATTACATGTTTTACAAATAAAACCTAAGCATAGTAGCTGAGATTGGCTTTCTTCTTGGCCTGGACTTCTAGAATCGCGTCCATAAAGTCCTCATGAGTGACCGCAGTAGCGGAACGCCGTAATGCGATCATACCGGCCTCCACGCACACTGCCTTGCACTGGGCTCCATTGAAGTCATCAGTGGAACGAGACAGCTCCTCAAAGTTAACGTCGGGAGACACGTTCATTTTACTGAAATATTCATTTTGTATTCATTATTATTACTTGATGTCATCATGATAATGCAAATGTAAACTCAAACATTTATTCATTCAACTAGACTTCTTATAGAAGCACTTCTGAATCGTCATTTTAAACAGTTATAATATTTAGCATCGGTGCGGAAAGCAGTTTCTACAGATAAGAGCCGGCATGAAACTTTGTAGTTGCTCTTTTAAAATAATATAAATTTTACAATTTAATTTACCTAATATGTAATATGTATATAACAATGATGCCAATGAACTGATCTGTGGTTCTTAAGCGACAACATTCCATGAATTGTCATCTTCCATATATTTATTAATGCTATAGTAGGCATTCTGAACTTAGACATTTAACATTTTTAACATAGGTTTTGAATTTAGCACTTTAGTATAACAAATTAATACTATGAGGAATTCTATTCTATAAGCGTGTACCTTGTCCCATAAATGAATTTTTTACTACACTGAAATACAGGCATTTCAATTATATTTTTGTTCCTTGTGTCATAAATATAATGTAAATGGTTGTAAACCAGAATGCATGTCAGGAAATCTTCATCAATCAATATTAATTTTCATTATTCTAAATATACAGTAACAGTAAGATTTCCTATTCAAAATCTTAAAAAAAAAATACAAAATTATTGATGAATAACTTGCATATTATATACCAAGAATAAGATACAAATGTCTAACTAAAAATAAAAGAATTTCTAAATAATCAATAATTAAAAGTGTCATACCGTGAGTGAATTTGCATAATTCTCGCTCTGGCCTCTTCATTGGGATGTGGGAACTCAATCTTTCTGTCCAGACGACCGGATCGCAACAGTGCGGGATCCAAAATGTCGACTCTGTTTGTCGCAGCAATCACCTGAAAACGTAAAAAGTATTTACCATCAGACTAGTTAATTAATTTGGGATGTAAACATCATGTCTATATATTGGCTTTAACAATCACCACAGTACTGATATCAATTTAAATAAAAATATTTGTTTATACTGAAATTCTCAAGATTACTTATTATGGATAATTAAATAATTTAGAGTTTTATAAATTTGAATAAATGTCTACCAATGCAGAGCCAGGGCGAGGAGATCCCGTGTGGAGTTACTGGTCTCCCATCGGGCGCGTCCCCAGGTGGCGGATAGGGGAAGGCCCTCCAGATATGGGGG
>NC_052109.1:7656690-7670766 GCF_012273895.1 Zerene cesonia
GGGCGAGGAGATAGTTACAAATGAGAAATTTTGTAAAATGTCCATACCTTAATATCAGCAGTGGAACTGAATCCATCAAGTTGGTTAAGTAGTTCCAACATGGTTCTCTGCACTTCACGGTCACCAGCCTTCTCCGAGTCGAATCTCTTGGTACCAATGGCGTCTAACTCGTCAATGAAGATAATAGCTGGAGCCTTCTCTTTGGCGAGGGCGAAGGCATCGCGGACAAGTTTCGCACCATCACCTGAGGCCATGAAACTGGTTGTTAGTGGAAACAAGTGGTTTTGTAATAAAATAATGCACTCCAATTACGTACTAGTTTTCCGCCCGTGGCTTCGCCCGCGTGGAATTCGGTAATATCGCTATCACCTTTTTTATTTCAACTCCTTCTACCATTTATTTGGCGATAAAGATTATCCCATGTCCTTTCCCAAATTCAGTTCTACCTTCATACCAAATTACAAAAAAAATTGGTTCAGTGGTTTATGCGTGAAACAGACAGACAGACAGAGTTATTTTCGCATTTATATTATAAGTAGGGATAATCCAAGATTTCCATGGACATGTAATTTCTGTAGTATATCTAAATGTATTTGAGGCACGTCTAGGAACCCCCTTGAGTAATTTTGCTTATTGATGTTTATAACAATAACATTAAAAGTGAAAAGTGACACAAAAGAGGAATAAAAAATGTACATGCATTTTAGTCATGCTGCATATTCAAACAAAATACAGGTGATGATGTAGATTCCATCATACTCATATTTATTGCTATATCACTCATGTGATCAATGATACATAATGAAATAAGTTTAAAATCCCTCACCAATAAACATCTGCACCAGCTGTGGACCAGCCAGTTTCAAGAAGGTAGATTTAGTTTGCGCCGCGCAGGCCCTCGCTAGCAGGGTCTTGCCAGTACCAGGTGGCCCGTATAGCAGCACACCCTTGGGTGGATGGATGCCGAGGTTTACAAATTTCTCCTTGTGTGTCATTGGGAGTACCACTGCTTCAATCAGTTCCTAAAAGGACAAAATATGAATTTAAGGAAAATCCTCATTTTCATTTTATATTGAAAATACATTGTCCTATTGAAGATACTAAAATGTCTATGATATTATATAGCATAAAAATACTTTTCTACAAAAAAGGTCACTAACATTTCCTGGGGAAAGAGTACAATTGTAGATATTAATAAAATGACTATAATTTCCAATAAAAAAACATTTGAGCTGAGAACATTACACAACAGAATGAAAGCAATACATACCTGAATTTGTTTATCCAACCCTCCAATATCTGAATATTGTTCCGTTGGTCTCTCATCCACCTCCATAGCCTTCACTCTCGCATCATATTCAGCTGGGAGGGTCTCCAAAATCAAGTACGAATCTTTGTTCACACCAACCAAATCTCCTGGCTTTAATTTATCAGCATCAACCAGCCCAATCACTGGTAAAAAGTATGTTTGCCGCGTTGAAGTCTTGATTACGGCGCATTTGCCCTTCCTTTGTGAGTCTAGGTCGACTACTGCACCATCTTCTTCTTCTTCCTGTGGGTCTACGTCCAAGAGTTCTATAACATTTGATACGAGGTATGGCAGGGTCTTATTGACTTTAATTTTCTCTGTGTTCTCTTTAATTTTGTCATTTTGTGCCTGGAGTTCATGTGAAATCCTCATAACTTCGCTCTTCATGATTTTGATTTCATTGTCCAACAATCGAGTCCGGCTGATAATTTCATCTGTTGGCATTCGTAATACTTCCTCGCTGAGCGCTTCCTCTCCATCTTCCCAAATTGATTTATCTTCTAATGTAGTCGCCATTTAGATTTTTTAAATTAAAATATGTTAAGGTTTACTGAATTAACTATTTATTTCGTGAAAACAACCAAAACTGCACACAAAACACAAAATGAATATTGAATTGTCATTGCTCAGTGTTGCCAAATAATGTTCACCTTCACCAGCAACTAAAATTGTTTTAGAAAAAATGTTTTTATTGATTCAGTTACGTACTTATAATCTACATTCACATCAAATCATTACATATGCTGTAATTTTATTTGTCTTATTTATGTCTCATAATATTTGTCACATTTTTTTCTATTTGTCCACATACAGTGGTGTTACATTATTCGATTTTCAAATACTTCCGTTGTCATTCAACTTTTTAATGTCACTAAACTTGGCACATAGTAACTAGTTTTTAATCTGTAATGTGGCAGTTGGCACTGGCATTTGTGACATGACATTGGCAATATCGCCAAACTGTTTTCGTGTTACGACTCGATTTTTGTGGATTTCGAATTTATATTTTACAGCACCTTTTTATTATAATATTGGTTAAGACTAATTTACAGTTTACTCTATCGGATACACTTATAATGGCATTATCAGTATTTCTTCGTGCGCCAGGTAAGTGTAAAAACTGCAGTTGTGCAGTTTTAATATTACATAATAATTGTTATTGTTCAGGAGCAATAGGTAACTTCTAAACAAACTATCATTTGTTCGTACATATTGATAAGGAATAGAAAATAGTAATTTCTGCCTTGTTGTCGGATATCTAGTAGAGACCTTAATATCTAGTTGGTTATTTATAAGTTATAACCTAAACCCTCTAAAATCAAACAGACGGCTTAGTAATATAACGAACTCAACAAGACATGTCTATGAACGGGGCATTCAATACAGAAGAAAGAAATTATTTACACAATGATAACATATCTTACTTATTCACAGTTCACCTATTGAATGAATAATTTTTTATTTCAATATTTCAGCATGCAGCAGCCGAATTTTTTCACAGCACATCATGAGGCTATCAACTCAGCAAGCGTTGAAACCAGCAGTGACCCAAGGAATAACACCAAGTATCTTGTCTCTGCAGAATTCACTTCTTAAACCTGATGGTGGAATTTTGAATGCGGTATGTATTTCAATAATATAGTATTTTTTGCAACCATAACTATAGCACACAATAATAAAAAAAACAAAAAGGATAATAACATGGCTTACATCAGGCAGAGTGTGTGCTGCAAAGGAGCCCTGGTTCAACAGAATGTTGCTTGCTCTGCATAACGTTAAGACATGCAATAGATAGGACAGTTCTTTGGCATCATTGTTATGTACTATTATATTTGCAGCTACTAGCAGCTATGTATTATTATTTCAAAAGACCAGCTATAGAGTTTCTTGTCAGCTCTTCTCTGAAGAAACTGCTTTCTGAACCAGTGGTAAATGTTAAAACTTGTTATGGTGATTCAAAAGTGCTTCTATAATTAGTCCAATTGAATAAATAAATGTTTGAGTATGAGTACCAGGAAGAGTACTTTGCCCTTATCATTTAGGTGTATGAACATAAATGTTGGCCAATTCTCTGACCTACCTGATATGCACCTAAAATTTCATAATGACTTTTCGTGATGAGTGAATAGATACTTTGACACAACATTTTTGTGTATATGTATGCTACTAATAATATAAATTCGGAACGTAAGTAGTACGTAAGTATGTTGTAAGGATGTATGTATGCTAGTCTTACATGCAACAACTACTCAACGGCTTTAAATGACACTTGGCAATGATGTAGCTTATGTACCAGAATAATACATTAGCTATAGAAGTAGTTAGATAAATAATTTTTAAAGTTTAGCCACAGGTTCCAGCAAGTATATCATAGATTTACCATTACCATACATTAAAATGAAACTCATTTTAATAGTTTCAATAGTATTTCTAAACAAAGCTTAGTCAACTACACAATTGTTTGAGTTTCTAGAATGTTCTATACATTTACCTAAGATATAAATTAATACGTACTGTTTAAAATGAATTCATTTATTTTTTTCATTGTCATAAATTAAAATAAATGCGAACTTATTTATTTTAACTATTAAATTTTTCAAAACATATTGAAAAAATTATTAAAAATTATTTTGAAATCACCCAAGTTTGTTGGTTTGGTAATACATTATGTATGTCAAAATAAAAACATCCTTTATTTATCCAGGTAAGGCAATTCAAGACGTCGCCAGCCCTCCTATCGGAGGAAAAGGCCCACGATCACTCCAAATTGTGGGTCATTGAGAAAGTGACGTCTGCAGCACTTGTTCCCCTCATCCCCATATGCCTGATAATGCCAAATAAGATTTTCGACTCGGTATTAGCTATTCTCATAACGGCCCACAGCTTTTGGTGAGTGCTTTTGCTTGTAATTTTTGTTTGTGACTTGTTTTGTTTTCTACATATTATATTTATACTACAATATCATAGATATACTACAATTGATACATGTGTAATTTAATATTAATATTTATACTATAATAGGTTTTTAAACAAGTTTCAATGAAGGTTGGTACAGTTGTTTATAAAAAAAAAAGGTGTGTGTGCGATTCACACATGATAGAAGTGAAACTTCAATAAATCGTCAAAAGAATGAATAAAATAGTATGTATATTTCTGTCTCATTCTTTGCCGGCTTCATTCTACACATTTTTGTATTTCTGTCTCTTACCTGTCGTTTTTCCGTTGCATCAGGTTTGAAATCACAACGATTTTAAAGAAGTTTCACTTCAATAATAAAATGAGTGTGTATTAGACTAATGCGCTTTTACATGAGTATTGCCAATGTTGATTATTCTTTTAATATCCATAAAGGAATGTAATGTAAACTAAATGCTAAAAATCACAGTCTATTTTTGGTAACAATATACTTATAGAATGGATCTATTAACTAAAGTATATAGTTAGACTGTATTCCTAAACCTTTTCCTCATATTTTAATTATTTACCATTTCCGTCCCAATAATCCCGACTCCCAATCTAGGGGACTCGAAGCTATGGTGGTGGAATACGTAAGGGTACTGCTATTCGGTCCCATGATCCCCAAAGTCGCGATGGGCGTGGTCTACTTCCTGACCGTCCTGCAACTGGGCGGTCTATTCTACCTCATTTTCAATGATATTGGCCTGTGCAGAGCCTTCTGGCGCATTTGGCGAAACATGCGAAAGCCAAAAGATGCGACGGTTCGTGTGATTGCAGAGTTATTGTAGAAATTGTTTGGCTGAATCTTTGTCATCAGCACCATCTGATATACGTAGAAAGTAATTAGCCTAATACCTAATAATATGTAGCGTAAACGATAATGAAAAATTTGTAGAGATTTATGTGGAAAAAATCATGTGCACCCAATCACTAATCATGTATAATATAATACAATATACAAAATTATTACTTATTTGGTACCTTACTCCTATCATATTGTCTTATTAGTGAAAGTAGTTTAAAAATCACAAAATTATGTGTAGACATTTTTATGCCAGAGGTATTTTTTTATTAGTTCAGTATTATTTCTATTTTCAATTAAATTAATAATTTATTTATTTTTACAGAAGACTGGTTTCTACCCAAGAGTAAATAAAAAAATTAATAATGACTTTTCTAAGCATATATATATTATATCTCTTACATATTTTATTTGTATTATTGCAGGGGTCTGGAGGCCATCGCCGTTGACTATGTTCGCGCATCGATGTTCGGCCCAATCATCCCCAAAATTGCCATCGCTTTAGTTTACATTATCTCCATCGCGACCCTCGGAGGTCTCTTCTACCTCATCAGCAATGATGTTGGACTCGCCAACGCCATCAAGCAATTCTGGGGGGTGAAGTCTAAGCAGAATGCGTAAAACCGTTGCTTAGATGTTGGTTGATTTTTAACAATGGCAACTTTGTTGTGCGGGACATGGTGCTGCAACTGTCACATTTTGACTGTTTAAGATTAAATATATTGGCAGTCATCTTGTGTAATATAGTACAAATGTGTAGTTCATTTATAATCCCAACGATGCAGTTTAAGATGTTGTTTTTGCAATTAACTTTGAAATTGACCAACGTCTAAAGTGTTTAATTGTTTTAGTTCAATGAATGTATTGAGATTTGTTTTCGCCTAATTGTGGTCTTAACGGTCTGTAAAAAACAGTACTTAACGCAAAATTAATAAAATGGATTATGTTTGTCATGAAATGATCAAAATTGACTGTGTGACAGTATTTTTTGGTATTATTCATTTAAAAATTGGACTTAGCATGCTGTATGTATCTTGTTTTAATTTATTGATAGTGTAATAAATATGTTAATAGTTGAATGCATTTGATTTGATTCCCTTATTAAATATCGGGTTATAACTTAGATTTATATGGCAAAGTCTAGGCGAAGACGGTATTTCAGCTAACAGCGTTTACATACAGGCCAAAATTTTTACAAAGTTATTTTTTTGTCTTTCACGTGGCAACCGATCAATTTTATTAAATGACTAGCTTTTCGCCCGCGGCTTCGCCCGCGTAGAATTCGCTTATATCGCGCGACATGGTAAGGAGTATTTTCTTCACATTAATAAGTATGCTTTGTTCTTTCCCACGTTTAGCTCCATCTTCATACCAAGTTTCATCAAAATCGGTTTGACAATAACGAACTTTCATACAAACTTTCATCCCCTCTTTCAACCCTTTCTACCCTTTTTTCGCGATAAAAAGTATCCTATGTCCTTTCCCAAGTTCAGTTCTATCTTCATACCAAATTTTATCAAAATCGGTTCAGTGGTTTAGGCATGAAAGCGTAACAGACAGACAGACAGACAGAGTTACTTTTGCATTTATAATATTAGTAGGGATAGGGATTTTTGTGTCTAGAGATAGCAATTCTTCTATGCAGCTTGAGAGCAAATGTGAAACAATTTATGATTCACAGCTTAGCTATACTAGTAAGGTATTATGTTATCTGTGGCTATACATACAATATACACAAAATATTTTCTCTTATAAAAAGGTCATATGGAAAAAACTCAAATTGTTTTAAAATAACATTTATATACACTTCAATAGCGATCATAATACATGTCAATTTAACGACTCACGTTTTATAACATAAAAAATATTTATTCTACCAACGTCAATACTCTTGCCCTATAAAAATATAATTACTAGACGAAATTATATTTATATCGTCGTTTGCGGTAAATTAATGCAAATTTATTGCTATCGTATTACTACAGTCACATTAAAAATGCAATTTTATGTGCAGTTTAATTATTTCAAAAGTTTCATCAAATCCGAAATCATTAAAATTGTCCGTTTCCTTAAAAGAAGTGAAAATGTGTTGATTAATATAAAAACAAAAAACTATACAGATTGCTGACCCGTTTAAAAAATACGCATTGTATTTTGTCTTACATTAAATAAATAAAATATTGTGATACATTTTTTTAAACGCATAATAACTTAGTATCCACAAACATTATTATATAAATAAATATAAATTGAAATTACTAATGAAACTTTTCAGAGTGTAAACTTTTTTTTCTCTTTTTCGAAAAAAAAAATTATTTAAACTATTTATTCGTAATAAAACCTTGTCTCATTTATTAAACATTCATGAACTATCTATATGGGTAATTTTTAATCTAGATTTTCTAACAGCTAGCAAGATTTAGGTCCGCAATGGTTCCTATGGAAGATGTCTAACGCCTGCCACTGCTTCGTGTGCAGAAGTATGTGCGGTCGTCTTGATCTCATGTACTCAACCGCTTCTTTTGGAGTCCAGCCGTTTCGCTGAAATGTATTTTTCATCATAAGACAAACAAATATTTAATTCTACTTACTTAATAATATTATACCAATTTTTAAGGCCAATTTTAAACTAAATCTATCATCATCATTATCAGCCCATATATGTTCCCATTGCTGGGACACAGGCCTCCATGAGGGTTAAGGCCTTAATCCACCACGCTGGCCAAGTGCGGGTTGGCAGATGTCACATGTCGTCGAATTTTTGATTCTCAGGCTCTGGTTTCCTCACAATGTTTTCCTTCGCCGTTTCGAGCAGTGATAATGTTATCCACATGTGCAGATAAATTGAAAAATCCATTTATTTCCTGCGCGCTCGCCTGGTCTCGAACCTCGACTTATCGATTTTGAAGTTCGAGGTCCTCACCACTGAGCCACCATTGCTATTCTAAATCTAAATTTGTTGCTAACTGTGTCCCGCGTTTTCACGCACATCATACATGATATCTTATATAGACTTCGTCCACAAATTAACTATCTAATACTGAAGTGATTTTTCAAAACTCTTGAGATTTGCGGGTTCAAAAAATAAAACAAACTCTTCAGCTTTCATTATTAGTATAGACCACTTATATATAAACCCCCTCCACCCTCTCCTACTCCCCTTCTTCCCTTACTCACCATCATAAGGTAGCAGCCGACGAGCGTGGCGCTCCGCGTCCTGCCGGCCTTGCAGTGTACATACACGGTGCCGCAGTTCGGTTGCCGCCCTTTGTCCTCCAGCCCTTGCAGTTTACCGCTGAGGGGGAGGAACCTGGAATTCGTTGTGACCACACTAGACTCCGTTTATCCGAAGAGTAGATCATTATCGTACGACCTATTTATCATACGAACTACATTTAGTTCGTAAGAGTTATGATTTTTTTTTATTTTGTTAAACACTAGCTTTTTCCCGCGGCATCGCACGCATTAAATTGGGAGTAGTTTAATAGAACATATACACATACACATATAAACCTCCCTCTTGAACTACTATCTATTAAAAAACCCATCACAATCCGTTGCGTAGTTTTAAAGATTTAAGCATACGTATGGACATAGGGACAGAGAAAGCGACTTTGTTTTATACTACATGGTGATTATGAAATAAAAGTATAAAAATGACAAAACCGACCTCAAATCGTCAAAACTGGAGCAAATTTAAAAGAGGACACGCGAAATACAAGCTTGGAAAGAAAGAATTATCTAAATCTATGGTATTATTCTAAACGAATGTTCCAAAAATAATGGGATGTTCTCAAATTTGACTTTTTTGGGTTTTCAAGTGATCGACGTGGCCCATTATGTGTTTGATGGGAAATTGTTGTCCCATATTAGAATCTGGTGTGGTACCCTCCCCCGCAAAATGGCGACTTTTTTGTAAAAAAGAAAATAAATAAATTAACATAAAAAATTAGTTTATTTTCGCACTACTTAATTCTACAGTAATAATGATACATTTTATATCATTCGTGTTTAGTGTATAGTGTATTGTTTATTGTAATAAATATTCTATTATTTCTAATACTACAACTTTTTTTTATATTTATATGTGTGTAACGTTTTCACGCAAAAACCATTAGGGCCGGTTTCAAAAATTCTTTTACCATTAGAAAGCTGTAACTTTACCGAGTGACAAGAGGCTATATATGTACCACGGGCTAACAGCTAGTATCTCAATAATTAGCTAGGAATCGGGAAGGCTGATGACGTATTTGGTCGCAAAAAAATTACCAATAAAACGGCTAAGAAATGCATCAAACTCGAGTAAAATCCATATAAGATATTATCCTACAACTTATCATCTAAAACTGACCTATTGATAAATCGGACACCCTCGTACAATTTCTCCTGATCCGGAGCTTCAAATATATCCGTTGTTGCCAGCTGCAAAAACTCGACGCCGTGTTCTCGCCATTTCTAAATAAAAAAAAAATTCTATAGTCTTTTCTGTTTTAAAAACAGCCAGTATTTACTTTTAAATACTGGCTGTTTTATGGACGAATATGGACGACTAGCTGTTCGCCCCGGCTTCGCCCGTGGTACATATATAGTCTATGTTACTCGTGGATAATGTAGCTTTCGAATGGTGAAAGAATTTTTAAAATCGGTCCAGTAGTTTTTGAGCCTATTCATTACAACCAAACAAACAAAGTTTTCCTCTTTATAATATTAGTGTAGATAAAAAGCAACGATTTAAGAATCCTTAATCTCAATCCTTTATCAGAACGTACGGGTTTTTTTTAATAAATCGCAGCTAATCGCACTTCACACTAATGTTATAAATGTGAAAATTTGTTTGTTTGGATGTTTGTCCGTGAATCAGGCTGATACTATTGAACAAATTTTGATGAAATTTGGTATACAGAGAAGAGTATGAGCTGACTTGAGTGTTAGGGTACTATTTATCCCGATTAAATGCTCTCTTGGGAGAAAACAGGAGTTTTGATATCCGGGCGGAGCCGGGACGAGCGTCTACTTGTATGTAAAGAAATATTACACAAGCGTGGAACGTTCTAGCAACACAAGATTGGAGAACGGATAAGACATTATACGGATGCAAATCGAAATATTGTATTAGAATCACGAGAATTAACATTACAAAAATAACTTGCATTGAAATTTACAATAGGTTATTATAATAACAATTGAGATAGTTTTAGGTGATCTTGAATACTTATTATAGTTACCGATGTGACTTTAAGTCGGCAGTTTATTTTGTAGAAGCGTTAGTAATACTATTTTGAAATAGATCGTAGGTTTGATAAAAAATGCGATGCGATCCGTACTATCGTACCAATCCCTACTAATATTATAAATGCGAAACTAACTCTGTCTCTCTGTTACGCTTTCACGCCTAAACCACTGAACCGATTTTGATGAAATTTGGTATCAAATAGAAATGACCTTAGGAAAGGACATAGGATACTTTTTATCGTGAAAAAAAGGATAGAAGAGGTTGAAATAGGGGATGAAAGATTTTATGTAAGTTCCTAATTGTCAAACATAAAATCATATAAGATTCTTTCACACTTAAACCACTTAACCAATTTTGACAAATAGTTTAGATTTTGGGAAAGACTATAGGTAGCCTATTTTTATCATGTCGCGCGATATAAACGAATTCCCACGGGCGAAGCCGCTGAGTTAGAGGTTAGTTATATATATGACAGTGGGTGAGGATACTTTTTTAAGAGTTCTCAACAGATGTGTCTGAAACGTCGAGAAATTATGTGTGTTTGTACAAATTATCACGTCTGTATGATGTGCAGTTAGCACCTACAGTTAAATTAAACGAATGAGTTGGTATAACAAGGACTGTATGGAGTACCTATATAAGACATTTGAATCTTTGAATACTCTTTGAATGCTTGTTACTCTTTCAATCAAAAACGGATAATCACTGCTTGAAATTTGACACTGATATTTGAATCTGAGCACATAGGAAAATATTATACCCTATCCTACTTATATTATAAATGCGAAAGTTTGTGAGTATGTGTACGTGAATGTTTTTTACTCTTTCACAAAAAAAAACTATTGAACCGATAGCAATGAAATTGTTACGTAGATAGCTGGACAACTGGAATAACACATGGACAATTTACTTTGACACTTTTTATGACGATATTCCTACGGGATACGGACTTACGCGGGGCGCAGCTAGCATCCAAATACAACGCGACCAAAGCCATGGGCTACAACTAGCGATTTGCGATGTGACGCGCAAGCTCCGAAAAGCATAAATTAAACAAAATCATAGAAATCTGTTCAGCCATTAAGTTATGTCCGATGAAATTAATAATTCTAATAATTATCCGAAAAAAAATTACTATTACAATTTGTTTCTTATCAACAAGTGTAATAGCGGTTATTAAATTTAAAATGCATGTTATATCGCCGCATGTTAACGTGAGTCGTGAGGCGACGTGGCCTTATAAAACTATTGCCAAATAAAAAAAAAGAATTAATAAAATACGACATTTGCCTTCCCAGGACAATACAAGACGCTGCCAAATTAGTTAAATTATTAAATGGTTTCTTCGTTTTTATTTTCAAGTTAAATTTTAAAGATCCCTTCCAAGGTAGAAGTAATTGCATTCATGGTATAATTTAACCAATTTTCAATTATTTAAAAAGGATAATTTTAATACAATTCATATTAAAAAAAAATCCTCTTTCTTCTCTTATACATTATATGTAGGTGTTTGATTTAAAAATATCATTTTATTAATTCATAACTGCTTAACTAATAAATGTCTTAGCAGATTTGAGTGATTTCTAAATGGATAGGTTTTGTTTCCTCTAGGATTTCGAAAAAGCTCTTTATAAGTAGTATAAGTAGTCTCTTTATAACTCAAGAGCATGGCAAAGTATTTACCATATCAAAAAAACTATAATTTATGAAAATGTTTATGAATTTTTTAATCACATTTTTTTCTTTTCTCAAAATTCTCAAAAATCACTTTTTGTACATATTTTATGGAACTTTCCTTGTCTAATATCTGATTTAAGGGGCCGTTTGAACTCATTTTATTTTACAAAAAAGACTAAGGTAGAAATATTTAATCTTTTTTGTAAAAAGCTCATTAAAAGCTGTAAAATCAGCATTAGCCAGAGATAATTCCAAATATTCTAGTGTAAATACAACACAATAATTGTTATATTTTCTGTTAATTTACTCAGGTCAGGAAACATTCTATCAAATGTGTGATTTAAACTTTTTCAGATTTACATAAGATAACCATTTTTGGTTGTAAGTTACACAAAAAATGTTACCATACCTCTGCATCATTGGAGAATATTTTCAATTCATAAGTTTCATTCATTGACACCACTCCTTTTATGTTTTCTTCTTCTATTAACTGGAAAAAATACATACAAAATAGCACTATGAAATGACTAGTTTGGTCTATGTATATTATGATATCTTAAGGTATATAACAAAAAAAAAATATCTTCATGTGTAACTGTTATTTTTTATTAAATTTAATGTTAACTGTAAATAATTCGGCTAATGTATAGCTTCTAAAAGTGGTATGTTGAGAGATTATTATAGTAATTTTGAATCATTTTAACGATAGGATCGTCAATGTTATGACACAAAAATAATGCAGCATTAGTACCTGTTCATTGTTATAAAGTGCAAATTAATTTAGAATTAATCATACACCTAAAACAGTGAAAGTAATGTGGAGTCCATAAGTAGGTCTGTATAGTTAACCTAGCATACGAAAAAGGCTACCTGTTTGGTCATTCCCTGAAACGGCAAAGCTCCCAGTATCACTGTATCGTCCATTCTATCGTACCATCGTCTACTAGTCACCTTTTCCATTAAAACATTGTATAAAAGTGTTGGATAGAACGTCACTCGCGCAAACATCGCTGTGCCCTGTCGAATAAACAGTTATGTTAAACACGTCAGAACTCCGCGGTAACCATCGCGTAATTAAGTAAACCAGCAAGTACCATGGTGAAAGCTGGTTTCTGGTGGGGAGGTATCAGTATGCAAGTTAAGTTCGCGCACCAATGTTCAGCAGGCGTTTTGACGTTTGTGATAACTGCACTTTGACAACTTTGTGACATCAGATTTTACTGTCATACTTTGACAGGTACGTTCAGAAACAGAGTTTCACAAGGAAACATAAGTAAGAATATTTTTGTTTCATAAAATTTATTACACGTATTTTTGAATTGTTTCACTTTGCAATTTGTGTTAAATGTTAACAAAAACACGTAAAAATACTTATTGTAAATTGTGAACTCCTACTATTTATAAAAAGCAAACTCTCCATTCTTCTTATTATGGTTAAGCTACGAATCAGTAGGCGTTAAGTTTTATGGGTTATTTGTGTTTACACACACATACACGGCTTTAAGTGTTTTTATTGGTTATAATTAATATCTTCGTGCCTGGAAAAACTTAGATCGCCCGACCTTTATGAGGGTTACCGTTACCTTGAGCATAGGGTAGATGCATGAAATATCTGATTCATTGATCGATTTCCTTTATGGACAAGCAGGCGATCAGCCATCTGTGTTGGCCAGACCAAGACATTTTTAAAGTGAGTCCCTACCGAGAACCGAACCCCGTTCGCTACGGTACCACACTCGACTAAAATTATTTTTTCCTCCATAGGTAGGTTTTCGTATACTTCTCCATCCTTGTTATTATTTTTTACTAGCTGTTCTTCCCGGTTTCACCTGTGGTACATATATAGACACTCAGTGTAATCGGTCCAGCCGTTCACCCGTAATGGCGTGACCAAGGGTAATAGGATTTCTTTTTTATATATATAATTTAATCAATATCCATATTTAGCATATCTCATCTTTTTATAAAAAATAACTTACTAAATACGAGGATGAACCTGTAAAATAAAATTGGAAATCCTACTAATATTATAAATGCGAAAGTTTGTAAGGATGTGTGTGTGTTTGTTGCTGTTTCACGCAATAACTACTGAACCGA
>NC_052109.1:7671766-7691668 GCF_012273895.1 Zerene cesonia
ATGCGAAAGTTTGTAAGGATGTGTGTGTGTTTGTTGCTGTTTCACGCAATAACTACTGAACCGATTGCAATGAAATTTAATACTTAGATATACAACTTTTTACCCCGATATGCCTACGGGCTACAGACTCAAGCAGGTGAAACCGCGGGGCGCAGCTAGTGTTCATATAATATAATATATTCATGTAATAACTAATTAGCACTGACCTAACAAATAATATAACTAACTAGCTGTTACCCGCAGCTTCGCCCGTACTTAATAAATTTTCGTGGTACAAACTTTCATCATCTATTTTATCCCCTTGGAGGAAGGATTTGTTAAAATCCTATCCTATCCAATCCTTATTCTATCCTAAAATATAAGTTTCGTGTCGCATTGTTTGTTCGCAATGGACTCGCTAAACTACTCGACCGATTTTAATCAAATTCGCACACTATGCGCAGTTTTTTCTAACTGAAAAGACATGTATGATTTCAATTAAGATGAATGACTACCCAGGCGGAGCCGGGGCGTGAAGCTAGTTTAAAAATAAGTTAACTTATAAAACCCACTCTATTTGTCTATTTAATATTTAACAATATGATGCCCCAGATACATGAAGATGGTATTATGAGTAAATTAAAGTCGTTTCAAATAATGTACTATACAAGTCCGAATAAAATTTATGTAATATCTAATTTAAACTTCTTCGTTTTTCCTTTTTAGATACACAATTAATTCGCTGGCCGTGTCGGGCTCCGTAACTTGAAAGAGATATCATCGCAATGATGTATCGACGCCATTTGTAAAGCGACGGGGGCCGGACATACGTTCCAAAATTAAATTAAAGCGCGGTAAAAACAACGTTTCCGTTAGTTTCTATTCAAATTTCGTTTGATTCGATCTTCGTCCATTTGTCTATGACTTTTGTATTCCTGCTAATAGATAAAAATAATTTGTTTACTTCACAGCAAAAATTTTATTTCCTTTTGTCTTATTACTTATCGCATTCAATTAGTACTGTAATTAAATTAAAATAAAACTATAGATAATGGTTTAATGTTAATGCCATTGTACTGTTTATTTCCTTTGAATATCAAATACATATAAGTATCAATTATATTCGACGAAACCCGAAAATAATGGTGTTTTAAAATAGATTCACTCTAAATAAGCGTAATAATGGTTATCTAAAATCGATAACTTTTGAAAAAACTATCAAATGCATAATTTATTAAATAATAACAATGATTCAACAATCATTCAATTGCCCCATACCAGTCATGTAATTAAAAGAAATCCCAAACCATAATTTTTATTTTTAATAACTAAAAGATCGGGTTAACTCCGAAGTACATTAAGCCAGGATCATCTGTCATCATTAACGCCACAGACTCCTAATAAGTTCGGCACGAAAAATAAAAAAAATAAAATAAAAAAAGAAATAACTATCAAAGAGTTGCGTCCTGTTTAATGGTTGTAATTGTGGACCAGTGAAATATGGTCGTTTCGGACTGTGTCGTGGGTGAGACCGCTTTAATATCGACGTTTACACGCAATAAATATTCTAAATTACCCTCTACCTCCTTAGTTAATTTACATAACTGTTGACAGGGCGCATGTAAGGTTTAGAAAGTATGAGAGCTAGGTTTAGCGCATCTTTTTATATTTGGATGATAGACCGTTGGGCGATGGTAGCAATGTGTCCATTGATAACGTTATTGGTAAAAAAATATATATGGTATCTATGCTGGAATGTATCCTTTATCACAAGCATCTGTTTCTCAAGTTTACTTCTTAATGTAAAAAAAATAAAAAACTTTAAGATTTTATTACCATACTTAAATCCAAATTGACATTTATTCAAACAGAAAAGGTTTTTTTTATTAAAAAAATACATATATTTTTATCCTTTCCTTTCACCTGTTATTCAATTCCAATGTTTTTTAAAGTAGGTGTGTTGGCAGATTGTAATTTAATAGCTCTGGTCATAAATGGTACATTCTGTAATCTTGCTTAAATCGAATTATGCGCCCGTCGAACTTCAGACGCTTATTTGTGTCCGAAAAGCGCTCGAAAGACTTAAAGCTTCTGGTTGATGTATGGCGGCGACACGCGATTGCCGACCTTTATATTCAAATTTGGAACGCATTCAAATGCGTTCTTTGTCTATGCCACAGTTGACAATTCGCGGGCATTTCGAAAAAGGAACGCACGAACGTCATATCATCGTCGAATTTTGCTTTTTGGGCGAGCGATACGCATCTGGCTTCTGGGGAACGTTCTGGTGCATTTTTATTCTTATTTTCACATTGTGTCCTGAGATATAGTTCGAGATCGGTAGATATTTGACGTGAGGGACTGATAAAGTTAGTGTTTTGCGGCGGTCGCGACGTTAACGAGCTGTTGAGTAATGAGACGCGCCATTGTAGTTTGAACAATGGCAGCTTCCGATTCCCCATTGTTTCTATCATTGAAATTATGGCACACGTAACATAAACATACCACCACCTGTCCTAAAAGAGGTCTTATATCATTTTACTCCTTTAAAATCCGGCCTGGGTGAACTAGGTAGTAGTAGGTACGTAAATTTTTGTAAAGAAAAACAATGTGTTTATAATTAGGTCGAGATTGCTTTTCGAAGCCGAAAGTTGATGCAAATCATGGCGGAGACGCTTTGTAAGGTTGATCTGCATACAATGCGATGCAACGCTCCAGTTTGCTTGTAATTTACTGCTGATCCTTTGGCTTAGATGTCGTTGTGAGATACCAAGTACCATCCTAATTTAAAACAGTTTAATTTTTTTTCTTTTCTTCAATGTTTTTACCTAAATAATGAGAGGGAGACAATTTTGAAGGGAATAAGATAATTTAAATGGCAATAAATTATATATAATAAACTTACGTATAATTACATTAAGTGCAGCATATTTTACGTGTACCTATCCTACCCAATATAATTGAATCGGAAATTGAATACTGATGAAAATAATGAATTATTCGCGTACAAAAAAATATTCATTTACCAACAACGCATCTGTTTTATTGAACACAAATGTAACGAGACCAAAAAGGCGGTTTAAGTTCAAGTTGTAGAATCACACGCGGTAAATGTCAAACAGTCGGCCATATTGGTGTTAGGGCGCGTTCTGAAAACATTAATTTGTCAGTGAAGGGCGGGAACTCTCGTAATTGGTGTTCAGGGGCTGATAAAAAAGCTGTTTATTCATAACCGTGTACGCCCATGTCATTTATTTGATTGTATTAACTGATAAATTGGATAGTTCGTTCCACTTTGGGAGTAGTATCACAATTTTCAGGTGCGCTTTAACTCATTGGTTGCGGAATTTGATAATCTATTAATAAGTTTTCTTTAGGCTCCTAGGACCCATATGGGGGGCAGGGCGCAATCTATTATGAAGAACAAAAAAAGAAGTTTAACTCGATAGGAATGTATTCTTTAAGCAGAATTGCGGTAACATTTCGTCCCGGGAGATCAAAACACTCAGCATTTCATTGACTTCGATTCGAGGGATGAAGACGTGCTACAGTGCTAAAACCTACATGGAATTCCCAACGTTTTTAAATCCTCTACATTTAAACTTTTCATTATTACACAATCTTACGTTCAATTCAAATTAAGCTAATTATACAAAGTTGAAGTCTTTACACACAAAAAGTTTATTGACGCTTGATATCAAAAATGCAAAATTTATTTTAATTTCTACCACTGATTAATTAGTGAATTAGCAATGCATCAAAGACAATTATAAAAGAAAAATGGCGGATTCATATGCAGGTGCAAAACACAAGGTGCGCGTGCGCATGTTAAATGTAAATTGGCCAGCCAGTGACCACGTAAGATGGTAGGCCCTACAGATAACATTAACAGATAAATGTCAGCGGACGGAAGTTATTATTTTCCATAAATAAAAATCGGCATAGCTACTGGGTGTTTTGGAAAAATATTGAATACTACAATGACATAAAACTGATTTCTAGAATCATTCGTACATACGAAAAAAAATCCAAAGGGGTTCAATTAATTGGATTTGCTAAAATTTGTTGTATAAAAGATTTTGTAGTGAAATTAGATTAAATAGATGATGAGAACTTATAGCATTCCATTATACATCTTCCGATAAAACGAATAGAGTCACAACATAAGTTATATAAGTTACATCACAGATTATATAATATTTTAATTTTTGTATTAATTCTGTTTACATACATTATAACATACATACAATTAATATACATTTTCAGTTCAATAAATAACAGGAAGTGTAAAATGCCTCTAATCTTTCACGAAAATATCTTTCACAAAAATACGCCTGAACAGATCAATTATTTTTTACAAATTTGCCATAGAGTAATTAGGTTTATAGTCAGGACGACCATTGAGTACCTGATCAGTGATTCTTGCCGTAAAAATGCGAACTACTGCTTCTATCCCTACTAATATTATAAATGCAAAAGTAACTCTGTCTGTGTGTCTTATAAACCACTGAACCGATTTTGATAAAATTTGGTATGAAGATAGAACTGAACTTGGGAAAGGACATAGGATACTTTTGTCGCGAAAAAAAGGGTAGAAAGGGTTGAAAGAGGGGATGAAAGTTTGTATGCAAAGTTCGTTATTATCAAACCGATTTTGATGAAACTTGGTATAAAGATGGAGCTGAACGTGGGAAAGAACAAATCATACTTTTTAATGCGAAGAAAATACTCCATACCATGTCGCGTAATATAAGCGAATTCTAAGCGGGCGAAGCCGCGGGCGAAAGCTAGTAGAATATATATAAACGTTTACGTATTAGATATAAACGTAGGTAATCTAATAGTAGAAGACCTCAAAGACTAACTTCCTCCACGAGTTACCCACACATCACACGTCACATAGCGTGTCAGCTTAATTTAAAAGGGTTAAAGTCACGGCAGTGCCTAGATTGGAGAATGTCCTAGGTCTAAAAGATACAATCTTTTAAATTAGTGTAGAAATGCCGTATCCAAATAAACTTATATGCAAATATTGATTTACTTAACTGGACTTGATTTCATTAATGTTTTAAAACAGCTTTTTTTCTTTAACCTTTTCGCGTTTAATACGTAATTAACGTTATACAGATTCATCCATATATTTTGATGCTACTGCCACAAATAACATAATATTATATATGCAACCAGTAAACGCATATATTAAAGATATAGTCAAATAAACATTAACAGGAAAAATAAAAAAAAAAGAAAGGACAAAAAATAATTCCATAATTCAACAAGATCTAATACCATTAAAGAACTTATCAATTAGAAAAAATATTACATGTCGTGATATTAATAAAATTATTAGTTACATGATGCACGTAGGCAACGAAAACAACGTAATTTTCATGTCTAAAATTAAATACATGAAATAAACATATTATATACGAGTATAAAAAAGAACACGCGAGAGATTTTTATCAGGGAAAGCCCGGGTAGAAATATTACAAGTTACTAAAGTTTGTCAGTATGGATGGATGGATGTTTGTTTCTCTTTTACGTAAAAGCTACTGAATGGTTTTTAATGAAACTTTCCAATAAATATAATAATACTAACTGTTACCCGTGGGTTCGCCCGTAGGTAAAAGTGCGCGGCGCAGATATTAAGTACATATAGCTCTATTACCTCGAAAAGGTGGATCCAATAAATAGATAATAAAATGTTTTCTGCGGACCAATTAAGATGAAAGAATGAAAAAGATTATATTTAGTCTGACAAACATGGACCAACTAAAGCATACATAGATACTACTCCGTAGCTCTTACAATTTGTAATACAATAAAAAATACGATACTATTATTTTCTAAAAAATATAAACCCAACAGGCCTACATTTCTAAACCACCAACCGGCCCTCGTCCCAGGATTCAATTCAAATCCCGCCATTGTTGTCTGCAGTTTGTTTTGAACAACTTATCTGCTGTGATGAATGCGCACGAGCACCTACTCGCACTGTTGGACGCGATCTATTATATTATACCACAAATGACGGGTTATAATTAAGAACATCGTGAAATCTTTAAACATATTATTTTAATATACATAAAAATTACTAACAATATTGAATAAAACGTTTATGTTTTAAGTCGATCAAGGTTAGAGTACTTAAGAATACATGAATCTGAATTTATCTTTTCCAAAATCGGTTACCCACAGTGTGTAAAGACTTCCTTAGCCAGCTATAACGTTACCAACTCTATTATTTTGACAAAACGTCACTACGCGGCTAGTTAATCAATAACCCGCACGCTATAATATATCAAAGAGTCTCGTCAACTTTTTAAATCTGCTACCGGTGACGTAATAGCCTCATTGACATTGACAGTTGCGAGTTTGACAGTTTGACTAATGCTTGTCTATGGGAATGCGTTCGACGTTTGAAATGGCGCGAGTTTGGGATTGGGATGTCAACAGACTATTAATTATTGATGTTGGCCGTTGACTGATCGATTTGCGATGGGGACGACTTTTTTCATAATTTACATAGTAAATAAATTGATGTATAACATCATAACCACAATTGTAATTGATGTTTTTGCTATAAAGATTACTCTATGTGGCTTTCAGTTTGTAATAGTAAGACAGAAAAAAAATTATAAATTATAAGCGTTATATAATGAGTTAGTACACGTACATTTTCTAATAATTTATTCTTTAAAAACCGCTACCTAATGGTAATGCATCTATCTCATATATACCCAATCAAAATAATATTGACAGTCTTAGGCTTATTTCTATACTATACGCCTTATAAACCTTTTAATAGGTCTGATGATTTACTTAACGATAATACTCAAAACAAAATTACATATCATTTAAAAAATCATATTCGAGTTATAAATGCGTTTAAATTGAGTCATCCCGATTCGACAACCAGGAATGTTGAGTGTCTTAAGTTGACAAATTTATATTCTATTGCAAATAAACGTTAGAGCTCTATTACATTAGAATAAAGATCATAATCGTTAAGCTCTTTATGCATAATATACCGTTTTAAATTTGTTTTGAATCTGTTCGATCGCTACATTGGATCAGAAGCAACGTGTTTTGCGGTAAATTTTCGAATCTGTATACTGTATTCACATGCAATAAGGCTTATATTCATTTAATGATTCATAACTAAAATGAAAAATTAGAATTGTCTTAAAAGTTCGATCGGTACTTTCGATTACAACCAAGATCTGTTATCAAATGCTTGGAAATATTCGAAGGAGGTTGGAATGTCAACCACTATGTGTACGGATGTTTGTTTTGTGGCATAGATAACAAATATAAAAAAAAACAAATGAAATTCGAATTGCTATTGTTCGTTTTTTGAATTGATTGATTATGAAGGTGCTGGAAGTTTTATATTAGCGCGGGAACATAAACATTAGCACCCGGTACAATATAATTAACATAAGTATTGTCACGTTAGGATTTAAGTAGCTTAGAAGTTAAATTTTTCATAGTTTTAACTTAGTACAGTCTTTTTTGTATACATTTTAAACTATATTTTATTCTGTTATTTTTGTGTCCCTTGGTAAAAATCCGCCATTATTGGTAAAATTGAGTAGACCCAATTTTGCAGCGGGTAGTGATCATCAGTCACAGGTTCGAATCGTGTTCAAAGCAAATTGCGCCAAGACCCGCCCCTCGTAATTAGCGGCGTATTCTGGTTGACATGCAACGACTGGTGCAGGAATTAGGTTAGATTCTTATCACCTCAATGTAGGCTTAGGTCTTAATTTAAGTTTGAGGGTGTGAATTTATTTTTCACATTTTTAATAGTAATATTGTAAGTGTGGATTTATTTATAACAGGTTTTTCAAAACCATGATGAGTTTTGGTGATGCAGCTTATAGATAAAAGATCTGAAATAAAGTTTTGCTTTTTTGGTGACTTAGATGCTTTTATAATAACCGCAGTCATAATGTCAGGAATACATAGAAAATGTCTGTGTTACTTTCAAGTACGTAATTATAGAGCGAAATAAATAATTAACAAAACATAAAATTCCACTAAGTATGTGTATCGATACATAGTTTTTTTTTTATTTTCATGCAAAATCCACTGTTGGTATTTGTATGAAATTTGGTACAGACATGATTATAGTCTGGATAGACGCACAGGCTACATTTTAGTCGGATATCGCGCGAGTGCAGCCGCCGGTTTCAGCTAGTAAATTATAACGCCTAGATACGTAAACAAGCAAACAGAAGTCTAAACAAGGGGCCTGCTTAGTATAAGTACCATTATATCTGTAATATCTTTAACATATAGCACAATATACTCGCAAAATACTAAACAGCACGCAGATTGCAATAAGTGGGCCAATTTAATTTAAATAACCAAGACTACATTATAAATGATCAGCTAATACAAAGCTATTTTGATATTTCCATATGCTTGTTTCCTACAGCGGCCATGTTTGTTGTTTAACGCGCGAAATTATCCAGATTTCGCGCGCTTTCCAAATTTACATTGTTTATTCGTTCAGAAATATAATACGGTAAAGGTAGCTGTGGATACAGGTGAGTTAATTTATAGTTATTATATTGCTTCATATTTGAAATTGGTCTTCTCATAAAATGATTAATTCTCTAATAATATGGATTTTGTTTTAATCAAGTCTATAAAACGATACAATTTAGGTACACAATATAATGTATACATATATAACTTACAATGTTTATGACAATAATTATATATTTACTTATATTATCAATGAAAATGGTTGTAGGAATGTTGTGAATTTGTTACTATCACGCAAAAACCTCTGGGATGTTAGGATCTGTATAAAATTTGCTATAGAGAGTCTGGATTAACAAAGGCTTCATATAACCCAGGTACCACGCGACTAAAGACGCAGGTTCCAGTTAGTATACAATATGTAAGGTTATATAATACTTTGACCGCCTCCTTGGTACAGTGGTTAACGCGTGAGCTTAGAACCGAGGGGTCCTGGGTTCGATTCCCGGTGGGGACGCACAAAAAAAAAATGTCTCGGTCTGGCAGGACACTGAAGGCTGATCACCTACTTGTCCATAAAGAAAATCGATCAGTGAAACAGATGTATATCATCTGCCCCATACCCCACTAGGGGACACGGGACTTCACTTTTTATATAATACTTTGGTTAAATTATCGTCCACACCATTTTCCGTAAAAATAATTCAGAAAAATTAAAATAACTTTGTACCTTTATAATCGTTACGATTGCATGATTCATAGCATTAAAAATTATAACCTTACGTGAACTTTGGGTTAAAAAGTCCGAACAATAATCCGATGGTGGATATAATAGGGTTGTCACTTTTTAAAAAGTCGTTAAGCATAGAATATTTTAATTTACTTTTTATTGAAATAATACGCGTGTAACATTATAACTAAAACGTATTATCCTGCTAGTATATGTGAGCAAATTTATCTCGTTTTATGTAAGACAGTACTCAGCAGTATCATTAAGAGGATGTAGTATTTATTTATTTTTGTATTACTTACCTTATTATGGATTCAGAAGATGAAAACTTTTTAACATGTTTCGCTACAATAAAAAAATAGATTCAAGAATTTCATCTCGTTCCATCCAAACTTTCACAATTTTTGTTTTTTTCTCTTCACAAATATTTCAATTATGTTTTGTACGTGTGGCAGCCCTGTCGAGCATGCAGGCGGGTCGCAGTAGGGGGTTGGCAGGTGGTATTGCCGCTAAGAAAAATAAAAAATATAAAACAGACATTGACGATGATACGCTGTAAAACCTTACTGCGTGTTGTTTGATTTTGACGCTATGCTGTGTTGTTTTTTTCTTACTTGTACACAGCCAGTTTCATACTGATAGACTGGATGTTACCGAGATAGTCTATGCTATTAGTATTAAGCTTGAACATTTGAAAACCACGAGCTGACAACCCTACTTTTAGTATCTATAGTCTATGCCTAGCCTACAAGTTAGTGTCGTTGACCGCTAGTGAAAGTCTTAAGTACTTCCTAGCTTGGTCATTAACTTCGTATAAAAAATACCAAAACAATGCGCCAGCACTGGTTTCGCTTATGTTTAATCGATACAAAAAAGGCTGTGAGTCCGCTGCTTATATTTGTCCGTCCGTCCGTCTGTAACCAGGTTATATCTAATGAACCGTGATATTTAAGTAAAATTTGAATATTTTAGTTGTCGCTATAACAACAAGCAAAAAATTAATCGAGGCTAAGCAACGGTTGGCACGGTCATAAATCGGATGAGTGACAATGTTTTTCAGTAGCTTTTTTTGTACGGAACCCTTTGTGTCGCGAATCCGACTAACACTTGTCCGATATTTATAGAATCATTTGACCGTATAAATTCTATAGATGGAGAAATCAAAACATCGCAATATATCAACATATTGTATTAAAAAACTTAACAATAATTACACAATAGTCAACAACAATAACAAATACAACAAACAACAGATCGATACACACAATAAATATCACATTTGTATACAGGCGAGACACCGTTATATTTACAAACCGGTATCTACCGGTTTCACCCGGGAAATACCGAAAGCGGCGAGCTCACAGCGCGAGCTTTGGCCGACCGAACCGTTTGTACCCTAAAATATCTATGGCTTTTAATAATAAGCGAAACAAATTAATAGACAATAATTGCAAAAATGTTAAATTGGCTCCAGTATTATTTACACTATATATGTGCGCTATGCCAATAAGAGAAGAGACTAATTTTAAGCTTGCTGATCGCACTTAGCTTTCTATACAATTGGAAGACAGTTATATCACTATCTCCACAAATTGAACTATTTGTTTTAGAACAGACTAATCATAGACATTAATTTTTGTACTATATATCTAAAATTCTAGAGCATCAAACGGGTTTAGTGCTTTCCCTTGTGGTGGTAGATGTGTTTGTACACTGGTACGTGGACGGGGTAGGGCTTAGGGATCGGTACTTCGACCTTCTTCTCAACCTCCACCGGGTAGGGCTTCTCGACTTCATAGGGCACGGGCTTTTCTACCGTGTACGGTACCGGTTTTTCTATGATTTGTGGTACGACCTTTAAAAAAAAAATTAGCAGATTGCAATAAAGAACACGTAAAAATGAAATGTTAATATTTCCTACAATTTTTATTTATGTTAATCAATATCAGGGAATGCATATTAAATTTAAAAATATCTTATAAATTATACAAAACAAGTAGTTACATATCATAATGGAAAATATCCATGAGGATTGTCAAGATAAGATTGCTTTGCTAAATATTTCACATAGATGATTTATTTTATAATTAGCCTATAATTTCAGAAAGTCTTCAGTGACCAATATAAAAAGGGTGGCATAATCAATGATATAATATAAAAAATAGGCTATAATATCAAGAATTGTCACAATGTTGCCGTACACGGTCTGTTAATCACCACTCTCACTATCAATTACCGTTCCGGTCCGATTTGGTGTTGTATAATATCGTTAAATGCACGTAAATATTAACAATGGCAATGTTTTAGCTTGAAAGTTGTGTCACGTTGCGTTCGATTGTCTATGGTTTATACAAAAAACGTATCTTCGGCGTGAAACTAAATTAAAAAAAAAAATACACGAGGAATCACACATTTTACTTCTTTTTTATCTGTTTTGAAAAGATTTTATAATGTCTGACCTTTAATCATTGTATGCTCATTAACAATAAGTGGTTAAACAAATAATGTTTAGTTCATGTTTTTGGCGCAAAATGTAATCGTATTAACAGCTGCTGTTAGCAGATGACAATAATTGATTAAAAAAAGTGTGACCGTATGAGTCTCGTGTTAAAATTGGAAATTGAGTTTCACCTCTTATGTAGGACGTAACAAACGATGAGAAAAATCTAGACTTAGCTTATTCAATGGCATTGATGTAAGATTTACGTGTGAATATAAAACGTTAAGTTCTAGGCTATTCTTTGTTGATATTAATTGCACTATTTTGCTAGATGTAAAGTCTATAAACTTGGGTATTTTTTACTTTTGAAATATGTATATACTGAAATAAAAAATAACAGTAAACTCACATTACATTCAAGTATGATTTTAGCAGTAATTATTATTTTGTATGTTTAATAAATTATTTGTTATCTCAACATTTAACATACCTTATAAACCGGCACATGAATCGGTTGTTCCACAGTAACATGCACAGGGTAGGGTTGAGGTATCGGCACCTTCACATACTGTGGGACAGACACCGCCACCGGGTGGGGTATGGGGACGCCGATCTTCTTTACCACTGTCACGTGGTACGGTTTTGTGTGCTCCGAGTGCGTCTGGCCTTCTGTCTCCCAGCCGTCCGAGGGACGTCCGGCCGCGAGCGCGGTTAGCATGAGAATCACTGTTGTCTGGAAGATGAGGGTAGTTTGTGAAATTGTGTGCTGTTTTAGTTCGATGAGTGGGTAGCTAAATAAGTATTGAGTGTAATATTAAATATAATGAATTTGTTTTGCGTTAAGTTATTATTGCAAAAATATTCAGTATTGGAGAAACAAACAGAAAAAGAACATAAATGCTAACATGGTATTTGTGAAGAAAATAATTCAAGAGCTTTGTCACATAGTAATGGAATTTAATCTCTGAACATTGAAGTCCTAAGGGACACTCTTATAACACTAAAATAAAATCAAAAGTATACGAAATAGCTATTAATTAAGTAGACGATTAATTTATATTTATGTACATAAAAAGTACATTATTATTGATGATTATGGTTATCTATATGAACCAGAATAATTTATATTTCCATCAGACTAATTATGTATAGCGTGGGAATAAATAACATCGAAGCGTGGATTTAACATACTATATATATTCTTAAGTTAAGCGTTTTATTGCCAATTAATGGCAATTAAATAAATCATTATCATACTAATTGTACAGTAGATATAATTAAACGATTCACATAAATCGTGTCCTAACAATCAATAAAAATTGGCATGTGATATAAACTCGACACTAAATAAACGGTGATTTGATAGGAACTACAGTTACATCAGAGTTAAATGCGGAAGCTGCAGACATCAAGAAAAAAAGATGAATTTGTCCTTTCACTACGCGTTCCGACTGTGTCTACCGCAGATTAAATAACAGTATGACAAGAATCACAGTTTGTAAACGTAACGTATTTAAAAATGTAAATTAACTGTCATAAACATGTTAATAGTCTATATAATTGCACATTCTTAATCTGTGGTTCATTAGAACGTGAATTTGAATTTCGAATTTATTGAAATAGGCATAGCCCGCTTTGTGTCCGATGTGACGCGCAGAATCGTTTAGGAATGTTAATTATAAACTTGACATTTAAAGTTATTTGAACAATTTTTATTGGTAGCTCGGCTCGAAATTATGTTTTACAGTTATAATAAACTTATTTTGGTACAAGTTTAACTTGCGTTCGGCGTTTTTGGTGCTTATTGCTCAACTTATGATGTAACAGATAAAATAATTGTTACTTACGTAAGCGATCATGTTGATTTACTTGGATGCTGTTGGCTTCGGAATATTGACTGATGCAGTTGTACTCCCCGCGAACGTTTTATACTTGGTGAAATGTATCGCACTCCTTTCCATTATGTGATAGGGTACTCTCACTACCGTCACCTAAAGTTGGCGTATCGAACGACGCTTTTCGAACTGAACATTCCATTGCGCGTTTATAGCGATACGTACATCTCAGAGAGTTGTAATTACATGCAATGGACTATAAAATATTCGAAAATGTTGTTGCGGTTTGTTATGGGTAGGATGTAGGTTACATTTTTACATTACAATCCGTAATAGGGATTTTGTTTATTTTTTTGTGATGGTTGTTATGTGTGGTGTTTTTTTAATTAATAGCAAGATGTCCAATTCACTTTCGTTCTAGATTTTAATATAGATATTGTCACTAGATTTTTTTGAGAAGAAAATTTTCATAGGATTAAAGTAGTACAAAACGTAAATACAAGGAAAACTAGATCTACTGACACATTTTAAGTATTAAGTACATATCTAGGTTATGTGTGTATGAATATCATAAAATATTTTTAGGTCAAAAATACTTAACCTCTCTTACTGGCTATAATTGATTTTAAAATGTGTCAATATAAAAAAAAGTTTAATTTGTTCATGGGTATGTTTTCCATACACAATTTGCTCGTTTATGAAATAAACATGTGATAACTCACCATATTTTACCACTAACCGTCGTCTGCAAGCTCAACCAAGTTGTATGAAGTAGGATACCAATAACTCACTCCTGTACAACTCAAAGTTCGACTAAAATAGGTTAACCTGTTTCGATTCTTTTAAGATATATTCTGGGCACACAAAACAATAAATTGTGTTTTGGTATCATGCAAGTAACGACGAATTTTTTTCGGATAAATTAATTCTATTTATATGAGAATATATTATTTTATTTATGGACATAATTATGTCTGTATGTGTATGTAATTAACTAATTTATTTATTTAGATTACAGTAATTTCATTAATGTTATAGCATATTTTTCTATTTGAAAAACTTCCTGTTAAAATTAATCTTTTTCAAAATAACCGGATTATAATAAAACGATTAAAATTCATATCGGTCTACATCCGAAACGGATGGACTGTAGGAATGATAAGCAGATACTTAGACTAGAACTAGAGCAGATATTTAGAAGGAAAAAAATTGAAACAATTTGAGATAACGAAGCCGCGGGATGACTTAGTGAATATTTATTGAATGAACTTATTACTCATTTAACTGAATGGAAAGAATCTAAGATGAGGTGTGTTTTTAAGATATTGAAAAAAAAAAAAAATTAATCGTCAAATTACTAGTGCTTGAAACGGTGAAGGAGAACATCGTGAGGAAACCGGCATGTCGAAGAATCAAAAGTTCGACGACATGTGACATCTGACAACCTGAACTTGGCCAGCGTGCTGGATTATGATCTGAACCCTCATAGGAGGCGCCCCGTAGTGGGAATAGATATAGACTGATGGTGATATTTTAAATTCGTTTAATAAGTTATACAGAAAAAAATCACAAAGTCAAATTCCATCCCCGAACTAAAAGTATTATTTTAATGTAAGTACTCTTATGAGAGTGAGATTCACCCCAGTAAACATAGTCACTACGGTGCTCTAGCATTCAAGCTATCTCCAGATATAAAAAAACATATTATTTAATTATTTTAAAACAAGAAACTAAACCGCTTGAAAATTTTTAGAAATAGACCAGATTTAAATGGGATTACATGGCAAGCTTTGAAATAAAAAAAAAGAATCATAAAAATCGGTTCATAAAGTAAAAGTTAATCTAAAATCGTAAATATAAAACTCAGTAATAATTTATTATAAACATTTAAAACGATAATTAGGGATAAATACTTCACATGAGTGTATCTTGTAGGAATTATGTCATAATCTGTACCTTTCACTTATCTGTGGCTAATGGCCGCCGGAACCGACGTATCCCGCCGTTTTGCAGTTCCGCATTGAGTTTATTGTTTTTTTTGTGATTTGATGAATGTGGTAATATACCACTTTTATTTTAATAATTTTGGGTTAAATTGTAAGATGTTATTTTATAATATTATGTCGTAAATATAAAATATAAAATGCATAATAATGTAAATTATAAAATGTGAATACTTAATTATGTTATGTAAATTTTAGTTAAACTTTTATTTACCTCGATATTATCAGACACTATTTGAATCAGTAGTGTTAGTAACCCGTGTCCGTGTAGTTAGTTAAAACTGCTAAATGCATTTGGATAAGATTTTATAGATGCATAACTTGTCTTTAATATATTTATTGTAAAAACTTTTTTTTTTAATTAAAAATCTGATAAGTTTTTTTGGGACTAGATTCTGAGTCATATTATAATAATCACAAATATAGTATTATATTATCTGTGCACAAAACTAACGATATAGTTAACGGTCAAATTCCTTAAAAATTGACCTTTCGTCCACAGTCACTTTAGCATAAAAAACTCCCGCTAATATAATAATAATAATAATATACATTTATTAAGCACACCACACTAAAAAGCAGCAATATAGAAACAATAAGAATGAATAAAACAAACATAAAATGAAAAACAAAATTATAGCTAAAACATTTACGCATACTGTGTGGCGACCTAAAAGGGGAGGCCACTCAGCATCTGTTATGCCGATATGGTCAGCATAACGCTGATTTTCAGAGCCCCACCAGGCAACAACGCATTAGCCCAAAAGTGTCCCCTATTTTAAATAATTTATTTATTTATTTATTCTATGGAACACCAACAACAAATACATATTACATTAAAACTATAACTATAATCGCGAAATAAACTGGATTATTAATTTTCTTGAATTAGATACTTTAAACTAAATAAATTTCATTAGAAAAGGAATGTTTCATTTCGACAGTATTAGACTGAATTCATTTGCGTACCTTCCCTTACAGGGTCTTATTGATTGAATCGACTTTGATAATTGTATTTTCTTCGGTAGCTGGTGATTTACCTGTACCTTAAGCTTGGTCTATTTTTGAACTGACTCTTTGAAGGTACTTGAGATTTTTGTTAAAAATAAATATATTATAATAACCAGTTCACATCCGTTGCTTGTATAAATTCGAAAGGCGTTTAAAATTTTATGAGAAAACAAACTCCGTGAGGCGTGAATCTTTCGAAGTTAATTATTTAACACTAGCTGTTGCCCGCAGTTTCGCACGCGTGGACAGAATATATTATCATGGTACAAACTTTCATCTCCTATTTTATCACCTTGGGGATAGGATTTATCAAAATCCTTTCTTAGCGGATGCCTACGTCATAACATCTATCTGCAAGCCAAATTTGAGTCCGATCCGTCCAGTGGTTTAGGATGTTCCTTGATAGATCACTGTCAGTCCGTCACCTTTGAGTTATATATATTTAGATTTATTCAAGTGTAATCAGACTTCCCTTTATCAAGGACGCTCTACCGTGCAAAACTTTTTTTTATTATTTTATATCCAATAATTATAGTATTGTTCTTTTTTTGTTTACTTATCTCTACAATTTTGTCCTTGAAATAAATGTATATTCTTTCTTTCTTCTTTCTTAATAAAAGGAAGGTTTTGCTTTTCAGGAGACAATTAGTCAAATTTAGACGACAATTACTTTAGATTAAAGAACTGGAGAGAAACTTCACCCTGATGAAGGTTATTCAAGTTTTAACTATCTTATAGTGATAGTGTTATTACATACTTTAGACTAGCAGTCCGCCCTGGCTCTCTCCGCAGTATATACATATAGTCTATTACACTTAGGAATCACGTACCTGTTTAATGGTGAATAAAAGTTTTTAAATTGGTGCATTTATTCCTGAGATTAGCGCGTTCATGTAAACAAAATATTCTGCTATATGTAATTGTATTATATTAGAATAGAGTAGATTTTAAAAGAATCCTTATAGAAAATAATCAATTGATGAATTTATATAATATGATAATCGAGTTATTATAAGAATGTTATAGAAGGACCCGGATTTTTTCTTTTCAATAAAACTTTAACCCCACTTTTGGACAGTTATAATACTCCGAGAAAGGATAAAAATATATTAATGATTTTTATGGAATCTAGAAAAATAATAATATCGCAATACAGAAACATAAATCAAATGGTCTAAAATTCTTCTTTGATACAAACATTGCCTTGAAACCACGACTTTTATCTAGTACATTCGTTCTCTATCAAATCAATTATCAAACGAATGTAACTTTATGCAAATTCCCGCCATCTGTTCCCGCCATGTTTGTTTTTTTTTAAATTTTTAAATTCATTCTATTGATGGCCAGTCACACGATGGCCACAGATAATGTTGTATTGTTTTTAATTTAATTAATTTATTCTGTTTTGGTGTTAATTGTTTGACAGTGTTTAATGAATACCGAGTTATTTATTGTGTGTTCAAATTTAAATTAATGATGTATTAATTTGTTTTTTGAGAGTAATTTATTCTTTGTTTATTTTTTAGTCGCCTGGTGTTTGTAGATGGGGTGGGAAATTGGTGAGCATTTTTTTATTTACTAAATTTACTGTTAAATAGATTTATTAGCGGGCAGCCTTTATTCTATTTTCAAAAGAAGCCAAAATGATATATGATAACTGCTAGGTATGTGCCACTTAAAATCCAAACAATATTAGTCCAGCTGTTTTGTACATGTACATTTTAATTTTCCATATTACTACATTATAACTTTTCTTAGTTTTAAAACGAGATGGCGTCCTATAGAAATAATATACAAATTTGTTCATGTTCAATACTTACGAATATTAATTAAAAAAATCACTCTCTTTAATCAATAGAGGCAAACAAACAGAGAAACACACTTTCGTATTTATAATCTGCTGCAACTTGGTCTCTGATGGGCATGGATCATGATACGATTGAGAGGTCATCTTTCACTGGTCTTTGCATTTAACTTGTAAACATTTTTTTTTTCCTCTATGTAACCAGCTGCAATATACAAAGCGAATTTATTCGTTGGTAAAGGAGTTTTATTTAGGGTTCTCAATAATTTTTTTTTTAAATTTTATCCAAAACGATGCTGTAGTTTAGCCGTGTAAGCATAACAGACGGATAGCCTCTCGATGTTATAATATCAGTAAGGGTCTCACAATATTTTCTTCTCTGCACCCGTCGTTAGCTTGGCTCAGTGGTGAGAACCTCGGACTTCAAAATCGATAAGTAGGGGTTCGAGACCGGGCGAGCGCGCAGGAAGTTCGACGACATGTGACATCTGCCAACCCGCACTTGGCCAGCGTGGTGGATTATGGCCTGAACCCTCATAGAAGAAAGAAAGAAAATACGTTTATTATGACACGTACAGGTAAATATAACAAAGTAATTATTATACTTAAAATATATATATGTGCCTTAATTAGGCCCGCCACTCAGCGTACTGACACTGATTTTCAGTGGATGCCTTATGCCTTATTGACATAGGACGCCTGTGTCCCAGCAGTGGGAATATATATGGGCTGATGATGATGACCCGACATTACACGTAGATACGTAGATTATTTGTTACTAGCTGACCCGGAAAACGCTGATCTGCCCTACTCTTATCAATTAGGAATATGAAAAATAGATGTTGGCCGATTCTCAGACATACCCAATATTCACACAAAATTTCATAAGAATCAGTCCAGCGGTTTCGGAGGAGTTAGCTAACTAAAACTGTGACATGGGCATTTTATATATAAGATAATGTACACTCATAAGAGGCCTGTGTCCCTTAATTGGGAACATATTATATGATGATGATAAAGATGATTTGTTTGTTTGTTGGTTTGTTAAGTCTCAATTCGTTCCGACATTGGATAAACCAATTTTGATTGCATTGAACTGAATGTATTTGCTTCTTTCACTTATAGGAACAGGGTGTTTATTTCTAGCTTTTGTTATCATAGAAAAGCCAATGTGAGCGATCGAGACCAGCTTTTAAATAGACCTGCTTAGAAAGTGAAGTCCCGTGTCCCCTAGTGGGGTATGGGGCAGATGATGTACATCCGTTTCACTGATCGACTTTCTTTAGGGACAAGTAGGTGATCAGCCTTCTGTGTGCTGCCAGACCGAGACATTTTTTTTTTGTGCGTCCCCACCGGGAATTGAACCCAGGACCCCTCGGTTCTACGCTCACGCGTTTACCACTGTACCAAGGAGGCGGTCGAATAGACCTGCTTAGAACCACAAAATTGTGGAACAGCTTGCCTGCGTCGGTATTTCCATCTGCCTTCGATATGGACTCCTTCAAAGAAAGAGCCTATAAGTTCTTAAAATGTCGGCGAATCAATCGCAATTCTCCAATATTGTGATTGCTTATCAGGTGCATCGCCTACTCTTTGAATGAATGAAT
>NC_052109.1:7692668-7733191 GCF_012273895.1 Zerene cesonia
TTTTAATTGGACCACATGGGGTGCACCAGCTTTCAAATAGACCTGCTTAGAAAGTGAAGTCCCGTGTCCCCTAGTGGGGTATGGGGCAGATGATGTACATCCGTTTCACTGATCGACTTTCTTTAGGGACAAGTAGGTGATCAGCCTTCTGTGTCCTGCCAGACCGAGACATTTTTTTTTTGTGCGTCCCCACCGGGAATTGAACCCAGGACCCCTCGGTTCTACGCTCACGCGTTAACCACTGTACCAAGGAGGCGGTCGAATAGACCTGCTTAGAACCACAAAATTGTGGAACAGCTTGCCTGCGTCGGTATTTCCATCTGCCTTCGATATGGACTCCTTCAAAGAAAGAGCCTATAAGTTCTTAAAATGTCGGCGAATCAATCGCAATTCTCCAATATTGTGATTGCTTATCAGGTGCATCGCCTACTCTTTGAATGAATGAATTAATGAAAATTCTTTATTGCGTAAAAAATAAAAAGATAATCAGGCGTACAAAAAAACTTAAATTAAATTCGTAAAAGGCGGCCTTATCGCTAGGCAGCGATCTCTACCAGGCAACTCTAACAATGAAGGAAAATAATAATAAAAAAATTGTAAAATCTGTTCAAGAAAAAAGTTATTAGGTAAAAAGCACAAAAATGCAATAACATAGAAAATTGTTAACCACCTCTATATTCGTTGTCGGTTGATAATAGTGCCATTCACTATTATAGTATTTGTAATTCTATTATTAATCTAGAACAAAAGAAGAGAAGAAAGAACGTCATAGATTAAAAAATAGGCACTAACTAACATACAAAAAAAATACATACAGACAATCATGGAGCCTTTCGTTTTTTGGAAGTCGTTTAAAACTAAAACAGCGTCTAAAAATCACACATGTGAAGGCAAATACGAGTACTGGGCCACCCAACCAACAGCGCCCGAGAGATTTATTGGCGATCAGTATTGACACGTGGTAACACTTGCGACGCCAAAATATTTGGTAACTTTCCCTGATAAGAAGTTAAGCATTGCCAACCTTTTTTTAATGTTTTTTGAAGTGAAAACTTCTTTAGGCGCGTTGAGCGTTTTGGTAGAGGGTAAAATCCTCGGTTCGCGTCACCGACATGCTAATGATAATAGTATATCTATAGCTATGGAGAGCCAGACTAGCGCACGCGCAGTAGCCTGTGTGCACGTATACACTAATACATCGACTATTTCTGACTGTATGATGTGCGCGTACATAAAAAATTTCATATAATTTTTGCATATAGTTTTAATTACTCTCAACTTAATAGTTCCGTTTTCACTTCTATGTGTTCGATAGTTTTTTTTATTTTTATGACACAGTCGGCAATGGAGCTGGTGGGACGCCTGATAGTAAGCGCTACCACCGCCCATGGACATTTAGAGAGGCATAAGGTCCATTGCAGACCGACTTTAATTTGGGATGGGACTAAGAAAGGATTGGCGAGAGGAATAAAAGAAAGGACTGGGAAGGGGAAGGAAAAGGATGTGGGCTTCCGGACCCCCACTCACCGAACGAAACACAGCAGAATGCTATTTCACGCCGGTTTTCTGTAGGGTTGTCGGTGCTTCCTCGGTACGAGCTGGCCTAATTCGTGCCGAAGCGTGCTCGACTACCACATACAAATGTTTCATTACTTGTTTATTCGTTAAACGTGAAAATGAGGATTTAAATAGTTCTCTCTCGAAACAAACCATTAAATCATGCTGGTCCCATCCCATCCTATTGCGTAGCGAAATTAACATTATTTTATATAAAGGGAGTCCGAGTGTGTAAACACGCGGGCAAGGCACTATTTAATCGATAAGTTGTTAAAAGTGGGTGCTTTCCTATGTATGTATGTATGGATTAAAGTTTTAAAGATCTTAGCATACAAAACCTTTTAAACTACACAACGATTTTCGATGATTTTTGTAAGATAGAATGATTCAGAGGAAGGGTATATGTGTAATAAAATATATTAAACTACTCCAAATTTAACGCGTGCGAAGCTGCATATAAAAGCTAGATATAACCAAGTAATATAAGGAACGAAGAATGTTTGTTTTTTTTTAATAATAAATCGATGTTTATGTTAACACTAGCTGCGCACCGCGGTTTCGCCCGTGTAAGTCTATATCCCGTAGAAATATCGGGATAAAAAGTTACCTATGTGTTATTCCAGTTGTCCAGCTATATTCCTTCCAAATTTCATTGCAATCTTTTCAGCAGGTTTTGCTTGAAAGAGCAACAAACGCACACACATCCTTACCAACTTTCGCATTTACAATATTAGTAGGATAGTAGGAAGGATAGGATTCCTCGTACTGTTTTTCGATGCCAATAAACGCCTGGGTTTACGTGGATGTTTACATAGTATCTATATAGGTTTTAGTAATAAATACCTGTGAAATAAGTAGCGTATCCCAATAGATATAATAAATATATGTAGATAGTGCTGACATCTACATACAACCGTATCTTTCTGTAGCTATCTTATTGCACCTGTATTTACTTGTCACCCGCTTAACTGCAACCAGAAGGACATTTTTAAAAGTTTCATTTTTAATTATTTTTCTTTATTTTCAATTTATTTATGTACCTACATATTATACCTAAGATTGTCTGATACACAACATCCGGAGGCCTGAATCCTTTTCCCTTCCCTTTCCTTCTCTCTTATCCATATACTCTTATCCAGTGTTGGCTATTGCACAGGCATATAACCTCTGCTAATGTTCATGGACGGTGGTGGGGCTTACCATCAAGCGACCCACCAGCTCCATTGCCATCTGTGGCAATAAATAATCGTTGTACTGTATTTGGAAAAATCTTTTTTTTTTTTTTTTTTTTTTTTATGTCATAGTCGGCAATGGAGCTGGTGGGTCGCCTGATGGTAAGCGCTACCACCGCCCATGAACATGTGGAGAGGCGTAAGGTCAACTGCAGACCTTTCGCCTCTACAAATGGATTGCCGACTTTAATTAGGAAGGGATGAGGAAAGGATTGATGAAAGGAATAAAGGAAAGGACTGGGAAGGGTAAGGAAAAGGATATAGGCCTCCGGCTCCCCCACTCACCGTACGAAACACAATAGCAAGCTATTATTTCACGCCGGTTTTCTGTGGGGGTGTGGTACTTCCCCGGTGCGAGCTGGCCCAATTCGTGCCGAAGCGTGCTCGACTCCCACAATTAAATCTTGCTTGGATATGGCAAGATTGATTGATAAATGAAGATAGTATCCTATCTAGTAGGTAGCTACCAAGTAAGAAATAAAGAAACGAAAGAAAGATAAGACGCTTATTTTAAAACATGCCACAATTTAGTTATAGGTACAAGTTAAAAAAAAAAAAGAAAATATTAAATGATAATCCCATCCTACTAATATTATAAAGGCGAAAGTTTGTAAGGATGTGTGTGTGTTTGTTGCTCGTTCACGCAAAAACTACTGAACAGATTGCAATGAAATTTGGTACGTAGACAGCTGGACAACTGGAATAACATATAGCAACTTTCTATCCCGATATTCTTACGGGATACGGACTTACGCGGGTGAAACCGCGGGGCGCAGCTAGTTATAAAATAGATACAAGCGATATGAAGTCTAAGCATTGACACCTGACACCCCTCGGTGATGTTCTATGACGCAGTTACATCGCAATTCGCAGCACCGGTTTTCAATGGGCCCTCTTCAGCAGTACCCTGCGTCCTACTCAAAGCATAGCACCTACCTACTCAAACATTTCTATTTAGCGATTAACTTAATCACATTTGAAAAAAATATTTTCGTTGTATATTTTTCACGTAGGAACACACAATGACGTCAGAAATTTAAGTTATTTAGTCTTATTTTAACATTAATGTGATTAATTTGTAATTGTTACAATTAAAAACATATTTTTCCCAGATTTTATAGCTAGTTTGGGTAATTAATCATTTTTTATTTCTGTCACAGATAATAAAACAATTTATTGCTTCTTTAATAAATGTTCTTTACTAAAAATACAGATCATATCATATACAATTGTTGGGGAGGTACCTACCTACTGCATTTTTTACACTGCGTAGCTTCTTTATTTATATTTGAATAATTTATCTATAAGTTTCTTCATAATAAGTTCTCGACAAAAAAGGTTTTCTAATTCGAACTCATTTAATATTTTTTCCTTGATAATTTTTTATAAATTAAATTAATTATGTGTCTAGATTTCAAAATTAAAAACACTTACTATTCTAAGAAACGTGTTTAAAAACTGAGCATAATTCATAATAAGCGTTCCCTTATGAATATTTAATGCAACCTATCATGAAAGCAAAAAATACATTCACACTACAGTGATCCCATTTGCATTTCGTACCAAACCTTTTTCTACGTGGAGGCTAGTTTTCGCCCCGTCGGCTGTTAGTTGACATTTCCATAGCCTTCCGTTTTCCCGCGTCACGCGTTGGGAGGCACCCGCCAAAAGCCCGCCAATCAACACGACCGCCATGTTGTTATCGGGGCGGCTACGAACTCCTTTGAGGCCACGTCTCCCTCCCACTCACAAGAACAAACCTATCTTCGTCCCGCTCGCACACGACGAGTTCTCATTGGCAGGAGCGCAATTAGCGCGGGAATTCGAATTCTATTTTTGAAGTAAATGTTTTTTCAGTGATTGTTTATGGTGAGGCGGCCGGCTATGACGCCGTATCGAGCGACACCTGTCCCGATTGCGAGCCGCCTCATAGTAATCCTTTTCGATTCGGCCGTGTTATAAGCAAGCGGCGTTACATATAACGTAAATCTGTTGGGATTTATGAAGTCGCATTAACACGCCGTGCTGATGTTTGATGGATTTATTGATGTTTTGGCGATTTAGGGATATGTACCATTAGGTGGGCGGGCTTTGTCATTAAGGAGCCTAGCGTCTCGATGATAGCTTGATGGGCTGTTGACGACATACCTACAACAAATAATTTGTCTTGAAATGAATATCTAATTAATTTAAAATTATTTTATACGAGTGACATAATCGTTCGCGCCAACGGTGCTGGGGTTGATGTATTTATTTTATTGCAGTTCACTATGTTAATTTTAAATATTCATAAGCATAATAATTATTGTAAAATTGAAGATTTTTTATTCCACTAAACTAATACTTTAGATTGGACTACTCATTATTGATGAGTAAGTGAATACTACTTATTTAACCATTATATAAAAAAAAACAGTTATTCGTTTTGATGTTTTGTTATGTAGGTAAGTAGGTCTATGCCTACGTACAGACCTATTTACCTAAGACCTACTAAAATATTTAGTGAAATTGTGTCAATGTCGCAAAAGCGTACACAGTAAGGGTATGCCATAATCTAGACTTTGATTTCCTAAAATGTCTGTCCCTACTAATCTCATGATCCATAAAGAATTTCCGAACTTGTATTACAGTAGAAGTATTGAGGTGAAAGAGATCAGTTTAAAAAAAAATGTTTTATATGTTTGTTTATTGTCACCAACATAAGTTTTAAGGGGAGAAATAGGAGATAGGATTTGAGGAACTGATTTTCTCACGAAAACGTAGTAAATGCGAGAGATGCCGTGGACGGAGAACTAGCTGAATAAAAATATTTTAAACGAAGCCAGTGACTGTAACTCAGCTAAATATTTAAAGTTATTTATTGGCTGGATTGGCTTCTAATATGGACCTTATTGCATATAATTCTTAAGTTATTAAAGTATTCGGATATTTTAATAGGAAGGAATAGACGTAAACGTTTGTAAATACGTTTAATTAAAAGCCCTAGGTCATCTAGTTGATTTCGCGTTTCCTTTGAAAAATTAGAATTAAATGAAAGCGGAATTCAGCACTAGGTATATCACGAACAATCATTTCGAATGTCTAAATTCTAGATAGATCTGTAATTATTACATGCAGACTAGATTATAAATTATTTGGTAAGCAGGCAAGTTGCATATTCGATGGTATTTATGGTACAACGTTGGTGTTAGTGTTTCCGGTGTATGGTGTCTAGGTTATAAGCTACGTACCTAGGTAATGCTGAGCTATATTGAATTTTAGGGTAATTTTTAAGAGGTTTTATCTTTTGTCTGATCTTCTCTGGAGGTGTGGTACTTACCCTGCGAGCTGGCGCAATTCGACTAGGAATTCTGCACGACTCTGACATAGGTCTTGGCCAGCGTGGTGGATTATAGCCTGAACCTTCATAGGAGGCCTGTGTCCCAGCAGTGGGAACATATATGGGTGATGATAACACATGACAAGTGATGACTGACACAGGTACAAGATGTATGTTTGTATATGTATTTTAATGAATGTTATATATATACGAAACAAAGATATTAAAATCGGTCGAGCCTTTTTCAAATTGTTGCGAGAGTTTTTAACAGCTGCCGTTTGTTTCAGAGATGTATTTATTTCAAACTTCATCTCATTGAAAAAGAGGGCGATCTTGTATATATATTTATTACTAAAATCTTAAAAATCTTATTAAGATAGTTGAGAAATTGTATGTATGCCTAGTGTCACACAATTTTTTTTTAGTGGGTAAATCTTGCATAAGATACCCCCGACACTCGTGCCGTGGGTTATGTCGGTTTCCTACCGACTAAGCTAACTCCTAACCCCAGTGTTCCGATGCGCAACACATTGTATTCTACCGCGTGTCCCGTCTAACAGTTGCCTGATTCCAGGCCCTACGCTTGCTTGACCATGTCTAGTAACATACCTAGAAAGATATCGCTTGTATATTTTGAAGCACTCCCGTATTAAGATTTTAAGTATGACTCAAAAATATACACTAAAATTAATAAATTTGCAATAAAAATCCTAATCATATCATAATCAATAATAATCTACTAGCTGCGCCCCGCGGATTCACCCGCGTAAGTCCGTACCCCGTAGGAATATCGGGATAAAAAGTTGCCTATGTGTTATTCCAGTTGTCCAGCTTGTTTGGTACGTAGATAGCGTACCAAATTTTATTGCAATCGGTTCAGTAGTTTTTGCGTGAAAGAGTAACAAACACACACACATCCTTACAAACTTTCGCATTTATAATATTAGTAGGATTAGTAGGATTAGTTTTAACCCGCGGTGTCACTCGCGTGGTACCCGGGTAAATGGCCTATGTGCTAATCCAGACTATAATCTTTACCAAATTTCATTAAGATACGATAAGCTGTTTTTCGTGAAACAGTAAAAAACATCCATACCATCCATACTTACAAACTTTCGCGTTTAAAACATTAACAGGATACATTTCAAACAAATTCCTTTAGTCTTCATCAATTCAGTAAGAACATCTTTTCTAGAAAAATCAGTGCATTCAGCTAGAAAGCTAGCATAAGATAGCTTGGTAACAGCTGGAGCACTAGCCAGCAAGTCCTAACACACGTCCCAATATTTTAGCCAAGTGTTAGTTGATTTTTAAACATTATTATAAACAAAAAAAAAAGCATGTCTTAAATTTATGTACCTACAATTTTGTTAGCCGGTAATGTTTTGTTTAAAATATAGGTTAAGTTTAGATTGAGTCTAACTCAAGGTTGAGATTATGTAAGTCGTTTATGATTTCCGAGAGATGTAAGGATAATGTAGTGGTGGCTCAGTGGTGAGGACCTCGGACTTAAAAATCGATAAGTTGGGATTTCCAGGCGTGCAGGAAATAAATTGATTTTTCCATTTATCTGCATATTTGGATAACAACTCGAAACGGTGAAGGGAAACATCGTAAGGAAACCGGCATTAAAAGTTCGATGACATGTGACATCTGCCAATCCGCACTTGGCCAGCGCGGTGGACTATAGCCTGAACACTCATAGGAGATCTGTGTCCCAGCAGTGGGAACATTTATAGGCTGATGATAATGATGATGATGTAAGAATAGCGTGAATGACTAGCGTTCCGCCCCAGCTTCGACCTTGGTACATATATTTATCACGTACTTTTATTTATTTATTCATATTTACCAGTGAATTACAAAAAGGAACAATAAATTATTATTATGAAAAGATCCTGCTGGCTGATATGTACTGTACAAGGGTGGAAGGGTTTTTGAAATCTGTGAAGTAAGTCCTGATATTAACACGTTTTTTTCTGTAAGTATTTCATTTTCAAATATATTTTTGTACGACTAGATTGAAAAGACTCTGCTTTGTAATTTTTAATTATAAGTCAGAGTTGAAGCCCTGACTTCGCTCGCATCTTCTAGGTATACCCTAATATAGGCATATATTTTTAATCTATGCACTATGATTTTATCATTAATTAATAAAATTCAACGAAATTTGTTTTAGAATTATTCCAAAAGTCGCACATCATTTAACTCATACGTATATATCAGAAAGTTTAGGTATTCAAACAAAAACAATACCAATTATTACCTAAACAGCGGCCCATAGAACCTGGTTACTAAATAATCAAATTAAAAATAAAAAAAAAAAACATACACGAAAAATTATTTTAACATTTCTAATGAACACGTTGGCACAACCACTCGACTGGAGTGTTTTCTACAATACAACGACTAGCACATTGTAAATTATACACTCGATTTTGTTTTAAAATAATCTGCGCCCTTGGACCACCCTGTGGGTACCTATTAATTTGTTATTTCTGTTCTTCGTTAAACATCTCAATGAATATTTTAAAGAACCTTATGTTTTTGTTTGTTACTGATGATTTAACACAGAATACACCAATGAGTTTATATAATTGTTTAAAAAAAACGAAACTGCCTTCAAATTGTCAGAACTATATAAAATTTAAATGCGACATGAAGGGAATCAACTTCCAAATTTACCCATTTAAAGGTTCTGCGGTAACAAACCCACAAAATACAGTCGAAATAAAACCTCCTTTGTATTGAAGAAGTGGAAAATAGTTCACCATTGTAACTATATCTTTATCTTACTGTATTTATTAAAACGCTTTATTAGCTTCATCTGTTGTTTATATGTTTGTATGTACCCAACGTCTTTAGAATCGATTTAAAACAATTTTCGGTCGGATTTAATTCAGACTTGGTACACTTATCAAGGAACGGAGACAATGCAATCTTACTAGTCCTACTAATATTGTAAATGCGAAAGTTTGTAAGGATATGTGTGTGTTTGTTGCTCTTTCACGCAAAAACTACTGTACCGATTGCAATGAAATTTGGTACGTAGAATGCTGGACAACTGGAATAACATAAAAGCTACTTTTTATCATGATATTATGAAACCGCGGGGCGCAGCTAGTAATTACATAAGTGTATCTTATTAACGAAGCGTGCTCGACTCCCACACTGTATCTCTTCTCCACGCCCAAATCACCGAACCGTTTTCTACGAAATTTGGTACACAGATAGGTTTAGACCGAAGGAAGAATCCTGCGAGAACAGGAACTGTGCAGGAATAACCCTGGACTGTCTATTATTTGCGTTTACGCGGGAAAAACTAGAATTTCTTAAAAAGGACGACAGATACATGATAAGTTAAAACAATAACCCACACACATTTAAACCCTTGTTACGCAATTCCATGTTAATGTAGACATTATTCTGCTTCCATAATTGTTTACTCGTCTATTATCGTGCTTTGATAAACGCCATTATAAAAAGTGACAGTTGCCAGACATGTTTGACACTTTGAGTGGCTGGATATCGGATACATTAGACCACATTACATTAACCTAATAAGGAAAAACATATCTATATTTGTAACAATAATATTTTTTATTCTATAAGCGGGCAACTGACTGGTTACTGGTTGCCCTGCTGGTAAACGATCTTGGGCGGTGGCCATGATTATTCGTAGAGGTGTCTCTGCGATCAGCTATCCGCTTTTAAGAGAAAATGGATAAGGAAAGGATTGATGAAACAAGGAATGGAAGGAATGGTGAGGAATGGTGAGGAAGTGGAAGTGAGTGATGGCCTCCGACAACGGATTTAACTAAACATAGTGGATGGATATGAAAAATGATTGACCGTTAGAAAGTTCATTAACATCTATCTAGTAACGTAGGCTGCTTTTATAAGCTCGGGTCAACTCAGGCGAAGGCGGGGCTAGGGGCTAGTAAAGTAAATCTTTTCGGCACGAATTGGACCAGCTCGCAATGAGGAATGTATGCTCGAGAAGAGGCGAGCGTAAAATAGTAGCATGTTAAATCTAGCGTGCTCCGTACTATGAGTTTGGGGGTATTCTGCCCAAGTAATCCTCTCCCCTTTACCCCTTCAAGTTTCATTTATTCCCAGCTCCACCTTTTTTTTTAGAAAGTTAGCAATCGATTTGCAGAGGCGTACTAAATCTACAAATCTTTATGGCCGTTGTTGGTCGCCTAGGAGCAGATGCATAGCGGTGTTTGAATTCTTGCGCCTGAGCATGAGTCGTGTATGTTTGTACGAACCTGCGCTTCTCCGGTCGTGTCGGACTTCCTTCCTGTAGAACTATGATAGTGCTCCAATAGAATGAGAATATATATTTGAAAAAATACTTTAGACATTTCTGTTGATTTAAAACCAGTAATTAAGATAAAAAAAACAAACTATGATATGTAAACAGTAATATATATATGACGTCTGTAAAAACTGTAGTCTACTTCTTATTATTCAAATATGTATTATTAAGACATAACCACAATTATGACTTATCACCAAAGCAAATATTGCAACACATAATTTATTGTCATGTTTGTTTAGAAATAAATAACGAATGAACGCCTGGGGTCTAAAGGTCACGCGAATAACTAATGCAGATTATACGAAATCCGTTACGCAATGCCACCTGTGTCTTGAACTTAAGTACCTATGACCTAACTAAACGTTAATTCCCATTTTATCGTGGACACGAAGGCGGCCATTACACCCACACGCTTGACTGCAAGCCAAATTATCAGCGTAACTGTTTCGCTTGAGAGATTAATCTCGGTTCAGTTTTATTAAAGTGAAATGAGCCGCCGCGGCACGCAAGACGCGCGCCCGCAAACGTCACCTTGACAGATCACCGCGCGAAAACTTTGATAGCTGCGAGCATTATTTCCAAAGGTAATCCCGTTTATGCTCCAATCACACTAAATCATAGCTTTTATTTCTTATTACAGAGCCGTTCGGCAAATCGCGGCGCGATTGCACGCACCGTTTCCGCGCTAATTTCAGTTTCGCGCGGGCGTCCGCCTTGACATTTGACTGACACGTGAAAGGGCGCGAATTAGTGGGAGCGTTCGGAAACCAATCGACTTGCAAGTGTGCAACTATTCCGTTCGAATTAATTAGGTAGTGCAAGTAAAAATTCTGTTGCGAATTTTATTCGTGCGAAAACAGCGCGCCGCTCGCCTTAATTGCGCTCGGGTGGATGTTGTTTTGGGGTGATTAAGTTAATTTAACTCGGTTTGTCCATTAGTGTAGCATATGGAGTTGAGTGGCCATAGATAAGATACAGCCATATGTCATAAATATGAACGCTACCGTTTGGCATCCGCGTACAAACACGGGTGCGTGGATTAGACCGCAAACAGTGGAACTATGATGTTAAAACTAAGCGATAATGATGTGTACTTGAGATAATTAGGTTTTAGTTAGACGAGCTCGGACGTCGCAGTGTGAGACACGACACGACACGTCAGAGCGCGTGTTGTGTGTCTATTATAGTTTATATTTAGATAACGTTCATTCAACAGACCATCGGGGCGATGGTACATGGTATTATGCTATACCTTACAACTTGCAAGTCAATTATGTAAAGACAGACTTGTTGGTTTTTTTAGTGTACCTACCTATAATAGATAGATATTTATATTCAACACGTTTTATAGCTACTCAATAGATAATTATTCTTATATGAGTAGGGACCTACGTAGGTTAAGCGTACGCACAGAAAGGAAGACATAATTTTGAATTAGTTGATAACGAAATATAATAACTATATACACGTGATAGGCATATTTATGCCATTACCTAACGACATTTATTAAAGAAGTGTTGTATATCTCTACACTACTATTATAAGAGCGAAACTTTCTATTTTTGTAATTTTGTGTATTTATATGTTTTCACACATACGCTACTGGACTGATTTCAATAATCCTTTCACTATTGGAAAGCTTCAATTTCACTGATTGACACAGGCTATGATACCACGGACGAAGCTACGGCGAACAGCTAGTTTGTAATATATTATGACAATGACACTTACAGATAGCGCAGCTTTCTATTTGAAAAGAATTTTTAAAATCGGTTGAGCAGATTCTAATTGCCGACAATGTTACAAACTCACAACAGAGGTAATCTTTGTTAAAATTATATGTAGCTATGTACCTACTAGCTGCGCTCCGGACTAGTAAGACTTACAATTCTTTAACTCGTAAGTAACCGTAAGAGCTTGACACTTAAAAATATTTTAAGTCCCCTACTTAGTTAATTCGTAATATTTTCTCAGCTTCAAAACCCGATTTGTAAACCACATTACAAAAATACCATCATCCGCAATTACTCCGCAACAGTCATTCAAATAAGATTAAAACACATCATTTAGCAAATATTTACGTAAACACTTCGAAACACCTTATCCACTATTGTCACCTTTTGGAAAAATGCAAATGGCGGCCAGACTAAAAATAGCAGCACCTGCGAAAGAAATATTATAAATCTAATAAGGTGAAACGGTGTTTTTCGATTTATTTGTTAAAGTAATGTTATTAAATATTCGTTGCGACTATGAGGATGTTTGTGTGTATGGCACACGAAATCTGCGGAAACGATATCGTTAAGTATTTAAATGTATATTATACTAGCTGCGCTCCGCGGTTTCACCCGCGTAAGTCTGTACCCCGTAGGAATATCGGGATAAAAAGTGGCCTATATGTTATTCCAGTTGTCCAGCTGTCTACGTATCAAATTTCATAGCAATCGGTTCAGAAGTTTTTGCGTGAAAGAGCAACAAACACACACTTATCCTTACAAACTTTCGCATTTATAATATTAGTAGGACTTGTAGTATAGGATATACAAATCTTTCCTCTTTATAGTATGATACAACGTTCATGTGCAAACAAACAAAAATGTGATATATATAAGGTAGATATATCCTAATGAATGAATTTCACCATCAAAAACGATTAGAAAGAAAGAAAGAAAGAAAAACGTTCATTTTGACATAGACACACACACACAACAGATCATAATAGAAAACAACAGCATACAATAAATCGAAAAAGAAGAAAAAAAATTAGCAGCTAGACTTAACAATTATGTGTGGCTGCGTGTGCCAATAAGGGATGTCAGGGATGCAAAGAACATGCATGCATGCGTAATATAACGCGTTACGGCAGTTACAGAGATAACTTCGCACGAACGTACAAACTCGCAAGCTTATTCACTTTATCACCCTATGTCTGTATATCTATTTTAATATATATAAATCTCGTGTCACAATGTTTGTCCTTAATGGACTCCTAATTCACTTAACCTATTATAATAAAATTCATGCACACCATGTGCAGTTCGATCCAACTTGAGATAGGATAGTTTACATAATTTTAATTACGATAAATGACAACCCGGGCGGAGCCGGGGCATGCTAGTACTTATTTATAAAGCGGAAGAGGTTTGTTGTTTGCTTAAACTGCAGCGCCGATTGGGATGATATTTGGTAAAGAGATAAATTGTAGCCGATAAAAGGCCTGGTTCTTTTAATATCCTTAATCCAACAGGCACGGGAACTTTGTGGGACAAAATAATCCATTATCCGAATCTTTTATCATTTGACTATCTTTCGGTAGTGGCTTCGCACGCCTTTTTTTTCGAAATAGTTAAATGTTATTGTACATATAAATCTTTATCACACACACTATTTATAATAAAAAAAACCAATCAAAATTCGTTGTATAGTTTTAAACATCTATATATACATACATACTGACAGACACGGGAAGCGACTGAATTTTTGTATTATATATATTAATACTTCTTACTGTCAAACATGTATGTTATATTGTTTAACTTAACAATGACATAAGATCGATTTCCAAATAAGTTGAAGTAAAACTTACGGGTAAAATAATTAAGTGTTTTTGCCTAAGTTGAAATGTGGGTTTAATTTACTTGCCACATAAATGACATTTCCAAACAAATCCTGTTTCCGAACGTCACTCTCCAAATATAGACATTTGCTGCACGGATAACGAACAAAGCAACCAATTCCACCTGAAAAACAACAATATAACATAACAATATACGCTAATTAACTCGGCCCGAGTCCGCTTTACGGCGGCCATCTTATTTAAAATATGGCGCGATAAATTAAAAACACGAATTACTCTTTCATACGTCGAACACAAATGAATGTCAACTGTGTTATTTTTTTATACGTTATCTGTGCAAATATGCAGAGGCCAAAATGTCAATCGCGATTTCTAATTTGATTCGAGAATCCGATTCGAAAAGGCGCGTAAAGGCATATTCGATATTTAATAGGCGCGAATTGGAGAGCCGGATATGGGAATTCTCTTTTTAAATTGCTTAATTCTTATTTAGTGGAAATAAAAATATGATAGTTGGCACTGAATTCTAATTTCTACATAACTTTGAATGTATGAGTCTTAATAAAAGTATAACGCAGTATAAAATTAGGATTTTGTACTGTTGTTAAATAATGTACTCGAAGAATAGGTACCCAAAATGCCTTAATCTATGATAGATTAAAAACGAGTTATATAAATGGTATTTTATTTGAATTTAGATCAATTATACATAGTGTATTATTACGTTCCTTTATTAGATGCTCTACGTGAATGTACTAGTAATTAACTCATTTTATTATAACGTATAGAGTAGAGATATTGTTGTTTTTTCTTAATTTCGCGCTGTCATGGCGCAAGCCATTCGGAGTCGTCTTCATTTGCAACAATGCGCTGTTAACTTAAAGTGCCAGTTATTGCTAATTGTTCTCCAAACGATTGTATTCAAACGTGTCGGGTTAATGATTTTCAAGAAAACAACGTAATTATGTAAACAGTAAATATAATATGTATTTTGTGGTGTGATGTATTATACATGTATTGGTTGGTTGGGGTGTGGAAATTTTATTGTTTATTTCATTGGTTAATGTTGATTGGATGATATAAAATTTAATGGTTGGCGGGTTTTTTTTTTCGAGAACATCTGGGGAGTGTAATGTTTATTTTATTTATGTTGTTATTACACTATTATTATATTTATTTAACTAGTTGTGCGCCGCGGTTTCACACAAGTAATCCATGCCCCGCTAAAGCCCTTGTTTGACCCTGATTCAAAATGTCACTCAAATCGGTTATGTCCTTTAGTCGTGAAGCGGAGCAGACAGACAGATTATCATATTTACGATATGACTTTTACAATACTAGTAGTTGTAGGGATTTTTGTCATTACAAGTCCTTTATGTAGGTTCTTTTGAATGATAATATAATAATCGTATAGATGAAGCAGGTGTTAAATGACAAAGCCTCATTTTGTAGATGGATGTATATGTTATGTATGATGATAGATGGATGTATGGTGTGCACCAGGTTAGATCGTTCTAAAGAGGTTCCTAGTTCGATGCCTACCGCAATACGTATGAAATATAACTATGATAAAAAGTTAAGGGATTTATGTAATTATAGGTATATCAATCCTTGTAAAAGGTTTATGTGAATATAAATGTTTATGTGTTTGTGTTTTTGAGGTTTTATTAACAATATTTCGAAGCTAATGTGTGAAATTTTAGGGGCTTATGGGCTTTATGTTTAGAGCTGGCTTTGATCAAAAATGATTAAAAAATATCTAAATGCAAACTAACATTTTATTAGAAATTAACATGATATTAATGGAAACTTGTTATTATGCCTTTTTAATGAAATTTTTGTATGTTATACTACGAAAAATAATATTTCATGTCAGTAACTAGTAAGAAAAGACATGCTTTTAAAACATAAATTAAGTTTCCCCTGCAATTCTCCATTTTACATACTTTTCCCTCTGCCTCGATCCAAACTTTCTATCTTGTATATACCGTGAGGGTTACTTCGCACTGCGGAAATAAACGATACGATTTTTGATTTATTAAAACTAATATTATAAATGTGATAGAGTGTTTGTTTGGATGTGTGATGATGATGTATGTTTGATGTCCGTCAATCACGCTGCTACTGAACGGATTTTGATGAAATTTGGTATGCAGACAGGGTATGAGCTGACATGGGTGATAGGATACTTTTTAGCCCGATTAAATGCTCCCTTGGGATAAAGCAGGAACCTTGATATCTGAGCAGAGCCGGGACGAGCGTCTTGTTTTAAATAAACTAGCTGTGATCCGCGGTTGAAACCGCGTAAGTCCGTATCCCGTAGGAATATCGGTATAAAAATTATGTGTTATTTCAGTTGTCCAGCTATCTACGAAGCAAAATAGTATTATTATTCACCAATAGATGTCAGGAAAAAAAAACACGAATAAAACACGAATATGAGATTTTCTAAAAAAGATTCCTGGCTAGATCGATTTATCGCCCCCGAAACTCCCTATATACTAAATTTCATGAGAATCGTTGGAGCCGATTCCGAGATTTCAATTATATATATATATATATATATATATATACAAGAATTGCTCGTTTAAAGGTATAAGATAAGTGTCCTGCAATATCATTTTGCACTTATATATTATGGTACCTTTCCTAAACGAAAGCTTTCGCATTTTGGTAGTCCCAGTGCCAGTGGGAGCCCGACCTCGCATCGGGCCCTTTCTCTGAAGACCTTAGGCCACTTGAAAAAAGTAAAGCATATGACTAGCATTTAACCATAAGTTTGTATGCATATTGTATACTAGTTGCGCCCCTCGGTTTCACCCGCGTAAGTCCGTATCCGGTAGGAATATCGGGATAAAAAGTTGCCTATATGTTATCAAGTTGTCCAGCTATCTACGTACCAAATTTCATTGCAATCGGTTCAGTAGTTTTTGCGTGAAAGAGCAACAAACTCACACACATCCTTACAAACTTTCGCATTTATAATATTAGTAAGATTTCTAGGTCATCCTAATATCATTCGCATTCAAGTATATGGTCAATAATTTATGTACACACATGTTTGGAATTTTAATGCTAATTGTAATTTGAACGAAATTCATAATCTACGAAAACGCCAAGTCGATTCTGATACAGAGCTTGCATTAAAAGCAAATAAAACCATTTAAAGCTATCATTAAACGTTGTCTTACATAAAATCAACATTTCCAATCAAATTACACTAAGTAAACTCAGAAGTGGCAGCTAGTATACCGTTCTGTAATGAACCGTGGGGGGTGTGAAGGGGGGGTGAAAATAATCTACGTTCCGTTACACGGTACCTGGTCACTGCCTTGGGCTCATTTCATCTGGCTATAAAGTGCTGGAAGATACAACCAACATTCATATTACCACAGTAGTTCTAAGGAGACGCCTAGATAGGTAAGCCGTGTGAGCGAGCCCGATCTACACGCGTCATGTTTGCAGCTCGGGACACTATCAAGGGGCTGCCGCGCGCTATATCTTAATGTCGTCATCATTGCTATATTTTTGAGTTGTCACAACCGTTTTTACGGCTTTTACGACGAGATCAAACAAACACGTTTGTGTGTTTGTATAACAATACTATTGCATGTTTTATCTTTATACTGTGCTTAGGAATAAGTATGTGAAATATTAAAATAAATCATATGAATCAGGATATTGCTACTTCGTCCATTACTATAAGTAATGCGAATCAACTGAAATTTTGTATGGCGTCGCCTAATATGAAATGTCCAATTTGACCTTACATATTTAAATGTCACTATCAAAATAAATAAATGCATTTGTTTCTGCCTCACCTACAGAAGCGATGAACTTATCTGAGTGAAATTTGAAAATTCGTTCGTCGAGTGGAGAAGTCGTAGTCCCGTTTCTTTTCCCTCATCCGTTTGTTTTGACCAATATTTTCCTTACTTTTATCTTTTATAAGCAGGCAACACATCTGCAAATGCGAGGTAGATGCCTTAACTCTGTAAAATTTCATTTGGGCTATCGCTTACAATCATGCGATCAAGCTTGCTCAACATAAAAAAATACTGATGACTTGTGAGCGAAATCAACAAATTTACCCTATATTCTAAATACGAGTTATAATATGCCATAAAAATACAATACACGAACACACACATTCACGGAATACTATCGTTATTAAAACACTTGTTTTTGCGGACAGAGCACCTACGTGTGTACGTGTAAATTTTTGTTTGTGTAATTATTCATTGGCCAAGATATTATCGTTGTTACTGGCTGCCATTTTTCATTTTGCCACGAACAAGGTATGCTCCGACATGAGGAATGTCTTACCACTAAACGAAACCAACATTTAACAGCCATGAATATATTAAATGAACATAATAATTTCCAAATAATTTAGATTTAAATATATGATTAGTTAATCGATCACCAGCAACAGGTGATGTGTGACAAAAGCTAATAGTGGAACCAATAAAACTTCGCATAAATTCCTACGCAGTTTAGCATAAAAGGTGTAGAAATTTGCATTTTAAAATAAACATTGCGTCACATCTAGTTCCACTTATCTGCAGACATGTAATATGTCTGTCTGTATACAGTTTGTAAGTCACTCTCAGCGGGGGGTCAGCTCTCAGGAATATAGGTAATATCTGCTAAGCTAAATTCTTCACTTGAAACCTTTTTTTTTCAAATAACTCCGCGTTAAGTTACGATTTCCTTTGCCTTATCGAATGATGTTAAAAACCTCAATTCGAAATTCGAATAAAAAATATTTGTTAATCTGCATCGACACGTAATTTCCAAATTTAAAATTTCGGCTGCTATATTATGAATTTTAATACGCGTTTTTATTATCTACAGCTGTTGAAAATATTTTATTACTCGTAAAAATGGAAGGTGATTACTAATTTTTATAATGTATGTGTTTATTAAAACTTATTGTGGGGCTGTTTTGATGCGTTTCCAGCACATAGAACAGATATTAAAACTATTAAGAGCGGTAATAAAATCACATTATAATGTTTAATGAACTTCAATATCCTATTTCGTCGTTCAAAACGCATTATCGGCTTTTATAATGCGCCGAGACAAATCGAATGCTATCAAACTAGATAGCCGATATTTTAATACGAAAACCATAAAGCTACCGCCCCACCGAATAACGTACCATATCGAAGGAAAATAACAACGCCAAAGTCGTAACCTCAATCAAAACGACGATAAACTTTGACAAAAATTCCACCTTAAGCCGTACTTTAATTATCCATATATTACAAAATCCGAGCTCCAAACTACCTGATAGCAATTATACACGCGCTCACCCACGTCAAAAAGGCCCATTCACTGACGTTTATGAAAAAAAAAGCGGCTTTTAGAACTGGCCGGTTATAATTCAAGCGAAATGTCCAAACTGCTCTAGAAAAAAATTAAATTTGAACATAGAAAGTGTTAGCAACAATAGAATATACAAAATCTTGTTAAGTCTAGGGTCCGATTCCTTTGACAATAAAAAAAAGATGTTTGAAAAAAGAACAAGTATTTCTTTCGTAGCGCAGCGTGAGATCGTTTTGGAGGGAATTTCGGATTTGGGCGTCATGTGCGTAGTTTTTTTTTTAATTTCATTTGAAATAGGCACTGAGCATATGGTCGGTCGGCCTGTCGAAAATTATTATTCGTGAAGTTATTATGAGATTTGCGGAGTGGGCGTCGATACTCGGTGTTTGACCTTCGTCAAAGCGACGTGTTTGTTTATTTAAATGTGTAAAATTGAGATGAATTTGCGATATTGTCAGGCACATTAATAATAAGTTTTTGAGATGTGAAATAATTAAGTTGTAAATCACAGCGAGTGTCCTTGGTATAGAAATATGATGTTTAAATAGTTTTTGGTTAAACAATGCATTTATAACAATGCAATCGGAAACAATAGATTTGTTTTGAGATGAAGTGGTTTGACTTTCTAAAATATAAAATCGTCTTGAATAAGCAAAAAGGCGTGTTACTTTTATCCTAAGAGGTAGAAGTTTCTTTTTTAAATATTAAACGATGTCTATAATTTTTAAAACTTTCGTATCTACTTACATGTATTCTAGAAATTCCCTTTACATACAAATACGTTATCTTTAAAAATATAATAGACTAAAAATTTATTTAAAGACAAAAGAGGAAAATTATGATTAAACTATGTGGGTAAATTATATAAAAAAATATATTAAAATAGATATAGAAAAGGTCAAATACCCCAAATTTGTATGATTATATATACCTTGTATGTTTTAATTTAAATATTACAGTTAAAATAATAAAAAATACTCTTAAATACATATAAATTGTTGCGAATTATTATTAATAATTACTCGTTAAATTAAATCTAACAAACCAACAGACTGGAACAAAACATATTTGTATTTGAAACATATTTATTCTTATTTTGTCTAGTTTCGTAATATCGTAATTATGTTAATTATTCTTACAATGTGTATTTTATTTATACATCTTTTTAATTAACTTAAATTGTCTGTAATAGTTCCGTTTGGTATTTCTAAATAGGTTTTTATGTCATTTAAGTTTATTGTCAAAACAAAGTCTAAATAACGATTTAGGGTTGCTATTAATTATTATAGAGCGTGCTTAATCTTGTAAGTGTTTTTAATACGCTATTACTATATGAAGTAGCTTCACCTGTATGTCTGTATACAACCGACTTTAGACTCGATTTTGACCGACTTAACAAATCATATTCAATTTAATTTTTAGTTTTATAGCATTGAAATGCTTTATAAATGAGAAATTTTGAAAGAATAGAAAAAATTTGATCACGAGGCAGGATTCGAACCTGCGTTTCTTGCCTAACCGTAGCAACTATAAATCATATTCAATTTAAACCTCGTACACTTATCAAGGATTGGAATACAATAATTTCATGAGTTTATAGTATCATCCTGATTAGGATCGCCGGGATTAAACAAAGGAAGGAATATCGGGATAAAAAGTTGCCTATATGTTATTCCAGTTGTCCAGCTGTCTACGTACCAAATTTTATTGGAATCGGTTCAGTGGTTTTTGCGTGAAAAAGCAACAAACACACACACATCCTTACAAACTTTCGCATTTATAATATTAGTAGGATTAGTAGGAAGTAGGATAGTAGGATTTTCATAGCACCGTCGGGAAGTTGAGTAAGGTTTATCGTGTATTCTTACTGTCACACTAATTACTGTATTACTAAACATACTAACTGCCTGTAAATAAAATAACTTACTGACCTCTGTGATAATCTAATATACAAAATTCTCATGTCACAATTTTCGTTGCCAAACTCCTCCGAAACGGCTCGACCGATTTTGATGAAATTTTTGTGCTTATCCGGTATCTATGAGAATCGGCCAACATCTATTTTTCATACCCCTAAATGATAAGAGTAAGGCAGAACAGCGTTTGCCGGGTGCAGCTAGTTATATAATAAAAGATCGGTATGATATAGTGGTGTACTACATGCAGTGTTTCGTACGGGGAGCACGAGTGCCGGAGGCCCGTTTCCTTTCCCTCACCCCTCAGTCCAATCCTTTCAATCGTCAATCCTTTTCTTATCCCTAACTCCTCAAAAGCGGGGAACGCATTCGCAGAGGCATCTTCTGCGAATGTTTATGGAACCACCAGCTCAGCTGTCCGCTATGACATAAATAAGAAAAACAAAACAGCTATAAATGTAGTTTCTATTAAATGAGTTGTTTTCCGTTTATATAAAAAGTTAATGAGTTAAAAATTTATGTTTAGATAGGGACACAGTTAAAAGCAATATTATGCCTAGAACTTTAATAAAGCCAGCAACAAGGACTACTGAAAATCAGCGCTGCGCATTACGCGTAGCACACGCTGAGTAGTTACCCTTTTTACCACACCGTTTGGTCATAAGTTCACTTTTCAATTTAAATTTAAATTTAACTGTGTGTAGATGTGGTGGTGTTAAATAAACATTATTTCTTTCTTCTTTCTTTCTTTCATCATTCGGGATTCTAGTAGTATCTCAGTGGATGAAATTTCTCTCTTTCTTAGTTTTAGAGATTATTGCTTTTGCATGTAATTACAGTGTCATTGTTTAAGTGGGTTGCTATTATATACGATATTTTCAACCGACGTTCCAAAAACGAGGTTCAATTCGACTGTATTTTATGGTTTTGTCACTCGACAGCTCCGTGGGTGCTCTAATTGACGTGATTATTTTTGCGTGTGATAGAAAATAATTGTCATATGTTCCCATTTTAGAGTCTGGAGATCACTCTGGGTAGCAAACTCCCCCCCCTCTCCCCAACCCCCGGTGGCCTTTTTCTTGAAAACAATTATTGACTCATTTTCATCAAAATTCATTAATTTGTTTCGCTATTTCATTTAATTGTTATGTATCATGTAAAATATTAAACTTTATTTAAACACACAAAAACAATGTTAAAATGTTAATCCACTTCCATTTACATAAGTTGTGTAAAAGCATGTCCGTCTGTATAAACACGGCGGACGCGTGTAAATCGGTGCGCGCGCTGATCTTATAGATCATTCAGTACACGGAGATCTATAGATCATTCAAGATGGCCGCTGAGCGACTAGTGTTCAGATGGATGATAACTGAATAAGAGCTTTCCTTTCTAGTAGTCATTTGATGTAGGTGATTTTTGTTTTTAGTTATACTATGATATTATAACTAGAATAAGTTGGTAGAGATAAAAATCTTCTTAATTTGAAAATTATCTCAAAGCCTATTGTATTCATAGACTATCAGTCACTATAATATTCTGACAAAAATGAAAGGTTTATTTCAAAGATATGGAAATTCCAACTTAAAAACTTGTATGATGTCGGGATAACAGACTAGCAAAAAGTGGAAAAGTTAAGTTTTCTACCTACTTTGTCAAGTCTGTTTTTTGTTTCATCATTGATAACATAATCTAGACATGAATATAAGGTGCTATATCAAAGCCTAAACCTTTAATGTACACACAATCACAGATTTTCAGTTAAATGCGCCATAAAATATATATACATTGTAGGATAGTATTGTATATTGCATTATTATAAAGCAACTAGGTTATCGTCAATGGTTTTGTCCGCATAGGTAAAGAAAATTCCTGTAGGAATGAGATGTTTCAAATAAACAAATAAACAAAAAACAGCACATGTAATTTTCAAATGAGAAAAGGGAACTCTCATACTACAGGTTTTTTTAACTTATCAGGGGAGTTCCAAGTAACCACACACCCAGGCTGTGTTTAAATAAATTGTGTAAATTATTAAATTGTTTCATCGTGGTAAAAAGTATTAGATAGATAGACTATACCACTCATTCTCCAATCATTTAGCAATTACCAGATACACACGTTGCGTTGTGGAAAGCAATCTAACAAACAAGAAACGGACACACTGTCGCATTTATAATAAATGATAATATTTTAGATAATTAAAAAAAAAATCAACAAACTATCGCCCCTATCACAATTAATATCCCGCCAAACCACTCCGTTCAAAATAACTGTCAAAATGACAGTCCCGCCAAAAGAATGTTGCCACAGATGATACATACTTTCGTTTTAATGGCGCGAACACTTGTAAAAATCGCCGAGTCACCATAATCAATCACCATTTAAAATATCGAATATGATTATATTAATTCTCAGCGCTTTATTTGACTAAGCCAGTAACAATGGGTGGAATGAGTGTTTAAAAAGTGGCTCTATGGAAGATGACATGTCAATTATAAGAACATCAATTGTCAGATATATTTCTTTATGGTCGCCGTCATAGACGCTTCGGAGCCGTGGTTTCGACACGTTTTTTGGTATGGTTGAAATAATGGCCTTAAATATTTGGCGAAGCTGCTTTGTTTGGTTACATTAATTATCGATATAATAACTCTTTAGTTAATGTTATGGTTAAAAATAATTTTAATTTATGAGATTACACGAAACTTTTACGCTTTTATACTGTTTGCAAATAAGTTTTTGAGATACCATATTAACGTATAAACAATTACAAAAGTGAACATATCATGAACTTAATTTAAAGATAATATATTAATCTCCTAGTTGGCATTATAACAATTATACAATGTCCGACAAAAAATTTCGCATGAGTACATTTTTACCATTATAATCGTCGCATTATAATTAAAAAAAAAACGCATCTGATTAAGTATCAAATTAGATTAATTTAAAGCGTACCATATGTTACAAATTATATAAAAATAGGTATTTATAGATTTATTGTAGATTAATGAAACTTAGAACAGAGTCATGCGATCGGCAAGACTTGTAAAACAAGAAGTTATAGTACGCTATTTTTAGCACTACGTCCTGGTTGAAGATCAGAAGCACCTTATTTGATAACAAATCTAGGGTACCTATGTGAAAAAGGTCTATTAAAAAACTGTGTTGAAAAGAGTCCATGTAGCTTGCCATTTGCATAGTTCAAAACACTTAGAATAACATATAAGTATTGCTTAGCAAAATAATAGTAATATAAATATTGCTATGTAGGTAGGTATGCTTAGTTATTATATGCTTCATTACTAATAATTAATAAATAAAGTTTGTTTGATGACGCTAACCACAGGAACTACTGGATTGATTAAAAAAAAAATGGATACGTGATCCTTAATTGCTACAGGCTATATATATCACGGGCAAAATCAGGGCAGACTCCTAGTCTAAATTCTTATACCAATTTTTCCATCATTGAACATTAAAAAGTTAACCTTATTGAGTGAAACCTCGGTACCTAGCTAGGATTATAGTATATTCAAATGGGTATATACTCTACAGTACGGTACTCCTTTTCCAAAGTCAGTAAACAGGCTACGCCACGTATGACCGGGTTTTCCCCTGCTATCGACCCCACTTATAATATCCATAATGGGTTTTAAAAACCGCGAAAATTAACATATTGTAGTTACACGGAACTACAGGCGGTTATGGTGACCAAGTTTTATATATTTCTATTCCTGAGCCAAAGATGCGTGCTGTGCTAATATTAAAACTGAAGTTTGTTTGTTTGAATGCACTAATCTCAAGAACTACTGGTCCGATTTGAAAAATACTTTCAGTGTTAGATAGCGCATTTGTTGAGGAAGGCAGTCCGCCCCGGCTTCGCCCATGTCTATAACATTGTAGCATCACATACATAACCAACTGAGAGAATTTCTGAAATCGGTCCAGTATTTTCTGAGATGAGCACGTTCAAACAAACTTCGGCTTTTTATTATACGAAAAATAGAAGATTCGCAAACGATATGAAATCAGCCAGCAGGAAATAAATCAAGTTCAAAACCGTTAAATATCATTTGTATTAAAACATCCGAGTTAAAAGCTGATTTTCAACTTTGGGAATAAGGTCAAGTTCGCACATTGATATTTTCGTCCGGCCATTGACCTCGCTGGGTACTTTATTATTTTTTTAAACCTAAATATGCTAACAAACGTCTATACTAATAACAACCTGTTCGCCCCGGCTTCGCCCGTGGTACGTATATAGCCTATTCCACTCAGTGGTAGCAGTGTTCACCATGAAAGAATTTTAAAATCGGTCCAGTAGTATTTACGTAAAAACGCTGTAAAAATACTAAAATTCAAAAGCTTTCCCATTAGAATATTAGTGTAGACTAGCGGTCCGCCCGGCTTCGCTCGTGATATTTATCTAGCCTATAACCTTTCTCGGTATAAATGGGCTATCGAACACTGAAAGAATTTTTCAAATCGGACCAGCAGTTCCTGAGATTAGTGCGTACAAACAAAATCTTCAGCTTTATAATATTAAGCATTTTATTTTTAAATAAGCATTCACTACTTTATTACCAACGTAGGTAAATACAAACATATTTTAATTAATATAAAAAGGAAATCATCACATCAAGTTTTGTTTTTTACCTTTAATTAAATAAAAAGCATCATTCAACCCATAAAACGCAAAACAATACACTCCTTTTTTATAAATATCCATTTAATTTAAAAAACTGTGGCAACAATATTTATTCTATGTAAATGTCTGTGGGAGGGGCTCACAACATGGCGGCGTAATGGTCAACATGACATGGAAAAGCGCGGGAAATTGTTTTGAGGTTAGGTTATATAAACTTTTTTTAAATGTAAAAGTCGTTTATTAGAAAAGTAGTAATGCGAATATGTTTTATCGTTTGTGAAAATATTTTTTCCACCGACTTCAAAAAGATGGTTATCAATTCGACTGATTTTTTATTCGTCTTTTATATTATTATTATATATGAGAAAGTTTGTAAGGATGTGTGTGTATTTGTTACTCGTTCACGCAAAAACTACTGAACCGATTGATTGTTGATTTTTTAATGACTATGAGTCAATTTAACAGTGGATGCGATTCATTTGATCGTGAGCGTAGGTAATCAATATGTTTTAGATTAATTTACGTCTCTACTTCTACTAAACCCTGTCTCTAATCCTACTATACCACTAGTCCTACTAATATTATAAATGCGAAAGTTTGTAAGGATTTGTGTGTGTTTGTTGCTCTTTCACGCAAAAACTACTGAACCGATTGCATTGAAATTTGGTATGTAGACAGCTGGACAACTGGAATAACATATAGGCAATTTTTATCTCGATATTCTTATGGGATACGGATTTACGCGGCTGAAACCGCGGGGCGTAGCTAGTTATACATATAAACCTTCACTATAAAAAAACCCAATCAAAATCCGTTGCGTAGCTTTAAAGATTTAAGCATACATAGGGACATAGGGACAGAGAAAGCGACTTTGTTTCATACTATGTAGTGATATTCCATCCAACCATCCAACCATCCAACCATCCAAAATACAAACAAACCACGCAATGATCGCCACGTGTTAAAAATCCAGCGTGCGTCGTAAATCAAGGGCAGTCAAAATAAATGTAAAAAATCGCGTTAAATTCATTTCAGTCGTAAAATTTTTATGGCGATGACTTAATGGGTAATAATTGTCTTGTCTTTTATCGGATAATTGTTCATTGCAGTTTTTATTATAATAAAACTATCTCTTACTAGCATTTGAAATTGAATTGCTTTGTTAGGGAGAAAGGAAGGATTGGCGAGAGGAGTGAAGGAATTCGGAAGGGTAAAGCGAAACACAGTAGCAATGACAAGCTACTATTTCACTCCGATTTCCTATGCTCGTATCCCCGGTGCGAGCTGGCCCAATTCGTGCGGAAGCGTGCTCGAATACCACATTAAAAATATGAAACTTAAATAATAAAATAAAACTTAAGTAATTGAAATAATATAAACTATTCTATCTTATAAGTTGGATAAAACTGCACGTGGTATGCATATTTGATTAAATTCGGTTGAGTAGTTTAGGAGTCCATCGCGGACAAACAACGTTCATTAAAATATATACTAATATTATAAAGCTGAAGAGTTTGTTTGTTTGTTTGTTTGTTTGACCGCATAATCCCAGGAACTACTGGTCCGATTTGAAAGTCTTTCAGTGTTAGATAGCCCATTTATTGAAGGCTATAGGCTATATATGTACCACGGGCGAACCCGAGGCGGACCACTAGTGTTAAATATGTATAAATCAAAATCTCTGAAGTGTATGTCTGTCTGCGAGTCACATTTGGCAGCTCATAAATAATCAGCTCTCAAAACATTAGGGTGTCGCAAAAACTCGCACAAAAACCATACTTACCTACGTCTATCTTCCGTACTCTGAATATTTTTACGCAAAAGTTTATGTTTGTTGCTTCTTTCAAGCGATAACCACTGAACGGATTTTGATGATACTTTGATGTAAGTAGCTTGAGCAGCAATAACAATGAATCCATAGAAATGATAACTCGTAATAATAATTCTTGTCCGTTTGTTTGCGTTTGAAACGGAGGGATAGTGTAAACTATCATGACGTTAAAAATAACTATTCGTAATGCAATATATAATCCAATTTCTATATATTATTTATTATTGCTTTCATTGTTTTTAAATATTTAGATATAATTATTTATTTGTTTTGTGAGGTCGTGGATCTAGTAGAAGTCAGTAGTGAGACAGTTTGATAGGTGTATAAAGATTTGAATCCGTCCGTTTAAAATGGGTCAAAATCTGAGTCGGTTACATAGACACTGTATATATGTATAAATTTGAAGCTAATAAAGGCGTGTTAAAACAAGATAATTTAATGTCTTACGTTTTCAAATTAAAATCTAGTATATTAAGATAGGCATAGACGGAAAACTACAGACAAATATTATCATAGACTACAGATTTATCTATGGTCAATATTTGTTTATGGTAACAATGGCGTTACCAATCTGTCGCCTTATCTGTAATCTGAGAGACTAACATGAGTTCTACATCTCATTTGTTTATTCCTGACATGTACTGATGACACGCACAGCCTAGATCTAACTAGGCATATTAAAGATGTCTTAATTCCTATTGTATCTTTTTCACACTAATATTATAAATTTGAAAGTTTGTTTGGATATTTGTCCGTCAATCACGTTATTTGATGAAATTAGTATACAGGGTATGAGCTGACTTGGGTGATAGGATACTTTTTATCCCGATTAAAAGCTCCCTTGGGATAAAACAGGACTTGATATCCGGGCGGAGCCGGGACGAGCGTCTAGTTTTAAATAAATATAGTCTACAACTACGCTTTAATGGTAGAATCGGCTTAATTGATTACTTGTGATTATTTGTATACGTGAGGAAATTATTTCTAATCCTCATCAGGATAATAAGATAGCATCATGAAGTTATTCTATCGTTACCGATCCTTGAATTGTACAGAGTTTTTAAATCTATCCGTTTAAAGTGTGTCAAAATCGAATGTAAAGACATACAAACATACAGATGTAGCGAATGAAACTTTTAACAATAGGTTGAACAGACTTACATACATAAAGCTCCATTTAAAATTCACTTTACCTATAACTAGCTTAAATTGCTCAGTTGCTTACACCTCCAAAAATATTTTCTTCCAGCATTTCCAATATCACTGGTTGTCTGGTAGAGATCACTCGTTAGTGATAAGACCGCCCTTTTTTATTATTATTATTATTTAACTAGCTTTTGCTCGCGGCTTCGCACGCGTTAAATTCGGAGCAGTTTAAACCATCCTCTTCAATCACTCTATTTATTAAAAGAACCTCTTCAAAATCCGTTGGGTAGTTTTAAAGATACATAGGGACATAGGGACAGAGAAAGCGACCTAGTTTTATACTGTGTAGTGATTACGTATATATAAGTATATAGTATATAGTTTTTACAATAGTAAATAAGAGACAAGACGATGTGTCGATGGCACATGCGTTCCGACAACGTGGCGGCGGGTTTTTAATATTATTAAATGTTAATTTGATTGGTCATACACTAGGTTAGCTAAATGGCTTCGCCAGTACTTTCCAAATTTTAGAAGAATAATCTTGGAGTCAAATTCATATCAAAATTTAATTACACTAATACTATAAATTTGAGAATTTATTTGTTTGGATGTTTATCCGTCAATCACGCTGAAACTACTCAGGGCGAAGAAGTGTAATTGAATAAATAAATGTTTGAGTTTGTGTCACCTTTGCGTTTTATATAACAGATATTTTATCAGTACACAATTCTTATTCTATTGAAAGTCGGTTAAGAAATCGCCTCCACACGCATGTAGCCTGTCAAAAATCCATGTTTAACAAATGTGGACGAGGAAAGGTCTAAGCTCGGCGATTAGTTTTTTTGTCTGTGCCTAATAACAGCCGCAAACGATGCGCCGAGATTAACGACCTTTCTTAATTAAAACTTTTAATTTTGATGCGCTTTTATTAACCGCTTTGGACAATGTTGTGTTATGGAAATATATCGAAATTATCGGAACTATTTTTGTGTAAAGTTTCATCAAAATTCGGTGAAGTAGTTTTTTAGTTATCAAACAGTGGCAAAATAAATTATCAAAGATATGTATCTATAGTTAGGTATTAAAAGTATGTTTAAATGACTTAAAATTAAAATAGATAGAACAACAAATAAACTAATTATTGCAATTTAGTTTTATACCGAATTTGCACATTCGTGGGAACGGCGAAGCGAATAAATAAAATAAATGCAAATGAACTTGTATTGAATAAAATGAAAAATAAATGAACATGCATGATTAAGAAATAGCAAAAATTCGATATTTATACGCTAAAAAGACTTTTTTCCATGCAGTAGGAATGTGTTAAAAACCAAATTTATTTAATATTTTATGTAATATTCACTAGCTGTCCGTTCTAAAGAGTATTTATTAGCATTGAGAGATCACATAACCATGTACCATTAGATATATTGGATAAATAATTTTTGAAATCGGAATCAAGATAAGCGTGTTCAAACAAACAAACTTTTCAACTTTATACAAATTGCATAGATAAACAAAAATAACAAATTTCCTAATTTTTGACACATAAAATTGTGAAGTACGGACACCTTTAGTTTCGCTACTCCTCAACAGATGGCGCTAGCAGCGCGCCGCTACAAACTAACTTTTATTGTGATTCACATTGTATGAACCAAATTCATTAAAACTTACACTTAAATGAAAATAATACTGAAATTTTTAACATACACATTATAATTATTAAACTTAATATTGAATTTCATATACATATTTAAAATTTAATTTATTTGTACATAAAATACAAAGTGCGAAGTGATTATGGATGACCGATACTTTCCTAACGACCGACACGTGTCGTAGTTTTTATTTATTCTCCATAGAATATTATCTAGTGTGATGTTTAATAATAACTTACTGTCGAACTCAACATTTAGTCACTTATAATTGAGTATTACAGTATCATACATATTATAGGAACGTATGATGATGATGAATTAGAAACAAGTCCTCAAAAATATTATACTTTTTGACTCAGTTAAAAAATGTTATATAAATTGTGATAATGCGTAGGTATATTTTGATCACTCATACATTATAAATAAACTATCGGTTCGCCCTGGCTTTTCCCATGGTACTTACATAACCTGTAACACTAAGGGATCTCGTTACGTACGGTGGGAAGGGGAGCCGGAGGCCCGTTTCCTTTTCTTCACCCTTCCCAGTTCATTCCTTCTTTCCAGTCATCAATCCTTTCCTTATCCCGTAACCTATAAAGGCGGGTAGCGCATTCGCAGAGGCCCTATATCTGCGGATGTTCACGGGCGGAGGTGATCGCTTACCATCAGGCGGACCAGCTCAGTTGCCCGCTTTGACATAAGAAAAATCGAATCCCAAATTCTCAGTTTATTGTTTTCACATATATCCTACTATCCTATGTGTGTGTGTTTGTTGCTCTTTCACGCAAAAACTACTGAACCGATTGCAATGAAATTTGTTATGTAGACAGCTGGACAACTGGAATTACATATAGGCAAATTTTTATCCCGATATTCCTACGGGATACGGGCTTACGCGGCTGAAACCGCGGGGCGCAGCTAGTAGATTATAAGTGTAACTAAAATATGCTTTTAATTTTCTAAAATTTGTCACAGCTTGTGTAGTCTACACTAATATTATAACGAGGAAGAAATATATTTATGTTTTTTTTATTTGTTTGTAATGGATAAACTCAAAAACTACTGGACCGATTTCAAAAATTATTTCACCATTGGAAAGCTACAACTTCACTGCGTGACACAGACTAAACATATACCACGAGCAACGCCGGGGTGAACAGCTAGTTATATCATATTATTTTTACAATCTTACGACGACGTAGAGACATGTAATATTTACATATAGGTACAAATATTTATTCAGCAAGATTCAGAACACAACTAACAGTAAATTTCACTCGAAATAGTTTTATGTTGAATAAAACCGATTATCAAAGGCCAATTCTCGAGAATTCACAAACGGCAAAAGGAATAAGGCGATAAATAATAAAGTCGGATCGCGAATCACGAATCAAATAAAACGTAGCAATAAAAAATAGTGTGTGAGCCATTACATCGCTCATTAAATTTTTACTTCGCTTACCCGCCGCGTCCTGCTTTGTTATATATCGGAGTGACGATTGAATTTTACATTTTTTATTAACACACTGACATTTTAATTTTTCTTCATACAATTATTGTGTTATATTTCATGTTATTGACGGACAATTATTGTAATGCGCTTATGAATTGTTTATCTGTTTTTACTGTAATTGAATAATACATTTTTATCAGGTTTTTTTTTTATGAGCCATCTGATATAAATTTCTATCTTTGCGCTAACATGAATACATAAACAGGTATTTTAATGAGGATCTTTTTCTATGTATCACCTACCAAAATTGTGGAAAACTGTGAAAATACCAAGACTTTTTATATAAACATGTATTTAAACAACTAAAAAGAGGGTTTATTTATCATGTCATGTTATATGCATCTAAGCATTCATAGAAATAAGGTAGTCTGTTGGGAGTATATAATGAATGTAACTCAGTAAGACGATGATAAAGATAAAATCTAAAAAGTAAAGGTCAGGTTACAATTAATACAGATATATCCTACTAATATTATAAACGCGAAGGTTTGTAAGTACCTATGGGTGGATGTATGTATGTATGTTTGTTACTCTGTCATGCAAAAACTGGTGAAGCGTTCGCAATGAAATTTGGTACGTAAATAGCTGGACAATTGGAATAACACATAGGCAACTTTTTATCTCGATATTCCTACGGGATACGGACTTACGCGTAGTATGTATAATAAACATAATATATGACATTTTCTCCGTCAGTGTTCGCACCACAAATGACAACATAGGACACACCAGCAGCAGCGCATCGTAAAAACGGCCAAGTGCGCCCGTTACGAGCTGACCGCGAGGCGTGGCTGGCGGTCCCGCCTTCGATTCCCGACAACCTACAAGCTGTTTCACTGTATTGTTTTTGTGATTTCATAACGGGCTGTACCTGTTCTGTTAGAGTTTGATCTATTAAATGGTATTAATCGATACGTATAAAACAGTTATCAGAACATTTATATAACTACATCTTTTAACGAGTAATTGCTATGCAATAATATTTATAGACACGAAAACGATTTGTGATATTTTTATTTGTCTGTTTGTAAGTGCGTCACGTCAAATTCACTGATCAGATTTTGATTAAATTTAAAGTGGTGAGTTGTTATATAAGTTGAACCAAATAATTGTACATTATTATTACGTTTTATTTGAATAAATATTTTTTAGAATCCACACATGCAACCTTAATGGTTAGAGGTCTGCAATGGACCTTACGCCTCTACAGATGTTCATGGGCGGTGGTAGCGCTTACCACCAGGCGACCCACCAGCTCCATTGCCGACGGTGACATAAAAAATAGGCATAATACTGAACAAATAATAAATAAACAAAATTCTTCATTTAAGAGCAACAAAGACACAATATCAATTAACACACAATTGTAGATACACAAAATACGTTTAAATTGTGTGTTTAGACAGAAAGAAGGAAGAGAGAAACAACCATTTATTTTAAATCACACACAACATATTATATTAAATGACAAAATATTAGAAAAAAATACTATACATTAAAATTCAAATTCAAATTAAAATTAAAATTAAAAATTCAAATTCAAATTCAAATTCAAATTCAAATTCAAATTCAAATTCAAATTCAAATTCAAATTCAAATTCAAATTCAATTTCAATTTCAATTTCAATTTCAAATTTAAATTCAAATTCAATTTCAAATTTATTTGCAAGAATGTAGTTACAAATTATACATCTTGTTACAATATTCTGCGGCTAATACATTCTACCCAAAGTTTGGGTGTGCAAATATTATTATATTATAGATATAGGACAATTTATATAAATAAATTTTTTTTACGGTTTTTAAACGCGATTTATTCATTAAATGTACCTAAGTACGAAATTTTAAAATTTCAATTGTATTGTTTTCTTTAAGCTCAAACCTAATTTCAAAAGGGGTCCAGCCGTTATGCGGGTTCCATTTATTAAGTAATGACATAATAGAAGATTAAAATTGTAATCGGATAATAACTGTAAGTCAGGTATTTGGTGGTACAATTTAATCCCGTGGGATGGACTGCTTTTTGCTTCAATATTATTAATAGCACTATTCAAATATTCTTAAATATTAAAGTTATTTATTAAAAGTCGGTAAATTTAATGTTTCATGTACTTACATATCTGTGCTATCGACGGTCGGTACTAATAATACGAAGTTTAAGTGTGTGTTTGAACTAATCTCAGGAACAACTGGATCGAATTGAAAAAATCGCTTTGTGTTGAATAGTCCATGTATTAGGAGAGTCCCTTTTTACAAATATACACGATGTGGGTAAAACCGCGGGGCATAGCTGATATTTATATACATGCTAGCTGCTCGCCCCGGCTTCGCCCGTGGTACATATGTAACCAATAGCCTTCCTCAATAAATGGGCTATCTAACACTGAAAGAATTTTTCAAATCGGACCAGTAGTTACTGAGATTAGTGCGTTCAAACAATAAACAAACTCTCCAGCTTTATATTATTATAGATGTTGTATGATAAGCTTGCATTTCCACTAATTTTAGTTATATTGTTAAACTATGTATAACTTCAAAATAGACTATTCATTTTTGAACTAAACATTATTTGAAATTAACTAAAAAAAAAACGATTATTCCGAATAAAAATTTACGAAACGTTAAGCATATTAAATTTTCTTTGAACATAAGTTAATATTTTAACTTAATAACAGTGGTCATGTAACTTTTATTACAATTATGATGATTTTTAAGATAACACTGAATTTCACATTGTAATTACGATACGAACCATCGCCTAACTACTAGTTCTACCGCTGCATACTAGATGGCGCTACTGCATGCTTTTGTGCGGAACTACATTCTTCATGAAATGAATTGTATTGTTTATTACAATAGTGCTTGATATTTATTAGTTTTTAGATATATTAATTGCAGATAAGTTACAGTGAATCTTTATAAATTTCTCTGATTATGGCGTAATAATATACCTATTTATAATATTAATAATTTCTTTATTTCGAAGTAACAAGGACCCAATTTATAAGCATTGTGATAAAAATAAAAATGACATATTCTATACTAAGGATATATTAAAGGAGGATATATTGTGTTATTACGATTAGCAGTATGTCTTAAAAATAGATTTAACATTAAGGAACAAATATATTTTATTTTCATAATTATATAAAGCTGAACAGTTTGAACGAGTTAATCTCAGGAACTACTGGTCCCATTCCGAAAATTCTTTCATCGTTGGTTATGTGCGTCATCCCTGAAGGCTCTAGGTATGTATGTACCACGGGCGAAGCCGGGGCGTAGTGTTAGTATATATCTCAATGATGAGCGTAGATATTGTCTCGTACTGTCAATTATTGGCATTAATTATAGTTGGTTTTGATCGAATTGATGATATCAATTATTTTAATTAATTTTTTGGAGAAGAATCGAATCATACCGAAATAATGAAAACCGGCGCCTCTCCACTGATACGGAGAGGTAAATGCTGAGTAGTCCACCTTATCACAAATACTATCCAAATATTAGAATATATCCAATGTATTTATTTTATTGTTCTTAAAATGTATTAGTTGTAAGCTAAAATGTTGTATTTGTGATTAAATTTATTTTCTTTCTTTCTTTCTTTCATTGTCCTTTATTGTCGTAGTAATACAAACATAATGTTCAGGGAATAACGTATTAAGTTATATGATACAAAAATTATAAAAAACATTATATTAGTGATATATTAACATATAATCTAAAATATTAAACTATTATTAAGGGGATATTATTAAAATAATGTAACTAACTTTATGTCATACGTAATTATTAACTTTAAATAACATATTAATATAATTGTGATTTCACACGTAAGAGTTTGAGTCGATTATATCTTTTTATTTAAATTATAAATCTAAACGTTTTTAGAAATTAAAAATGGTCGCGGCGTGACCACGCTCGCTGTAAAGTGTTCGAAACGTCGGGTTAATAATACAATGAATAAATCGCGTTTAAAATCCGTTAAAAAGTTTTTAATTTCTAAATGTATAATACTCGCGTGAAATCAAACACAAGAAAAACTAAGTTTTTTTTAATTTATTATAATCTATATTGGTACATAATATAATAAAGGATATTTTAAGAAAATGAGTTGTTGTAAGTTGTTATAAAAGGTAAGGTTCGTCTGATGGTCAGCGATCAGCACCGCCCATGAACATTTGCGGAGGAAGTGCTGCAAATGCATTATCCGCTTTTAGGGGTAAAGGATAAGGAAAGGATTGATGGCGGGAATATAGCAAAGGACTGAGAAGGGTAGGGAAAAGGATACGGGCCTCTGAAACACAGTATCCTACTACTTCACGCCGGTCTTCTGTAGGTGTGTGGTACTTCCCGGTGCGAGCTGGCCCAATTCGTGCCGAAACGTGCTCGACTCTCATATTAAAAACTCTCTTTGTTTGTATGGGGTAATCTTCGGAAGTACTGATCAGCTGAAATTTCTTTTATTTTTTCTTTTATTTTAGCCGTTAATTTTTATTTTTTTCCTTTTTTTGATTTATTGTATGCTGTTGTTTTCTATTATGATCTGTTGTGTGTGTGTGTATGTCTGTGTCAAAATAGATGTTTTTCTTGCTTTCTTTCTACTACCAGAATACTATATATATAATTTAATTTAATTTTCAGTTTTATAGCATTGAAATGCTTTTATAAATGAGAAATTTTTTGAAAGAATAGAAAAAATTCGATCAAAAAATTTCTCATATATATATATAGTGTTTAGAAGTGAACAGACTATTTTTATAACGACTTAAATTTATAGATTTCGGGGACGATTTTAAATCCTTGGTTAAGTCTTTTCTACTTAATAAAGTAATTATACAATGTCATCTGTAAAATTTGAAAAGACGGGTCAATTAATTAGAGCATTAAATGAAAACTTGATGAATAAAATTCAATGAATCTTCGATATGGTTGTTCAATTTAGAAATTAAATACTTCTTAACGGGTTTTAAACGCGATTTATTCATTATTAAATATGTATAATACTCGCAAAATCAAACACAAGAAAATACCTAGTTGTTTAATATTGACGAAATTTAATCAAATGGGTAAAAAATCGCCTTTCAATATATAAATTAATAGGTAATTCAGAATTTCCCACTGTTGATGATGACGATGGTGAGAAATTTCAACCTTCATTAAATATGTTCATAGTTCTCTGGGTATTCATGAATAAATTAAACGCTGTTGACAAATTTGAAATATTTTATATGTTATTTTGATGGTTGTTAATGAATTAATTAAAACTAGCTGGTGGCCGCGGCTTCACACGTGTTGTGTCGTTTGAAAGGTAGCTTATATAAACTTTAACTTCCTCAATATCTAGAGATACAAAAATCATGAAATCGCTCCGTTACGACGTGACAGAAAGTCAAACAAACACTCACTACTTATAGCTTTGCTATATGTTTTTTTGTATGTTTGTAACGTTGTCACGCGAAAACTGCTGAAAAAATTCTTTCACCATCAAAAGCTGCCACTTCACTGAGTGACATATGTTATGTATATACCACGGACGAAGCCGGGAGAACATTTAGTATATATAAAGTAGCTATTTTACAGGATATTACGCGAGTTTCTATGATTGTTTCTTACAACAAAATAGCTGAAGCGATGCGATACAAACTTTGGGATCAGATAGACCAAGTCTTACCACGGTCATATCCGACGCTGAAAGATTCCGTAGTTTCCGATGTTAACGCGTTTAAACAAACTTATTATTATTTGAGTCAGACTTAAAGTGTTTTAGCATACAATAGAAATGAATAGAATCTATTAGTTTTAACTGTATTATCAACTAATATTATAATGCTGAAGAGTTTGTTTGTTTGAACGCGCTAATCTCAGGCGCTGCTGGTCCGTTTTGAAAATTATTTCAGTGTTGGATATTTATTGAGGAAGGGTTTAGGCTACATATGTATCACGGGCGAAGCCGAAGCGGACCGCTAGTGATTAATAAATAAAAAATTAAAAACCATCCAGATTCGAGGAACTGTTTTTACGTCAAAGAGTGACAGACATTCAATTTGACAACATTAACATGTTAGTAATTGTATTCGTGTAATCGAAATATGTCCTTAAGGTTGTCTGGTTGAAACCGCCGCAAGCGATAAGACCGCTTTATTAGTAGTAGTAATTTCTTTATTAGTAGTAATTTCTTTATTAGTAGTAGTAATTGTTTTATCCGACTTCAACAAAAATAAGTTACTCAAAATTTTCGGAGAATTTTAAGGTAAACGGTTCTTTCTTCTTATATATTTATTATTTAGGTATTTATATACAAAACTCATACGATAAAATCCCTCCGTTGCGCCGTTAAAGACAAACTAACAAACACACTTTCGTATCTACTATTAGTGAAACTACAAGGACATCTAAAAATTATTTAATTAAAGACAAATTTTCGGGTAGTTTTAGAATTAAATAATTTATTATACAAATCATATTATAACGATAATGAGTTATTAATATTATATGTATATATTTCGAATATTAAACTGTAGTTAAATTCCGTAGATACCTAGGTACCAATCTACAAAAAAAAAGTTGTATTGGTATCTATACAAAGGAAAATTTCTTTAACAACTAGTATATATAATTTTATAGTGGATGTTTTCCGTATCCACCCTTATGGAACCCGGAATGGGGCAAAAATTTATCTTCCTTCCAAATCTGAACATAATCGATACAGTAGTTTTGGATGATTGAGTAATACACATTCAAATATGTTTTATTTTTTAAAGATGTTTTAATACGATATGCTTAGTACAAAAACTACATTTTAATAGAAATGTATCTTAGAATATACTAATTGCGGTACTAAAATAGATAGAGTTTATGAAAACGTGGAGACTAAGTCTCAGTATCTAGGTATAAATAAAGAAATCGAAAGATCTATTTATTCTAAAAACAACAAAAAGTCCTTTTTGGCTAATTTAAACTAATATTACAAATAGAAAACATTTGTGTATGTATGTTTGTAATGTTCCCACAAAACTACTAGACCAGTATCAAAAATTCTTTCACCTTTAGAGAGCTGCAACTTTACTGAGTGACATAGGCTATATATGTACCACGGGCGAAGCCGGAGCAAGCAGCTAGTGGTTAATAAAGTAAAATATAAGGATTTATAAAAATTAAATAACAATAATTTGAAAAATCTCATTATAAATACAATAAAATTAATGTATTTCCTTAACTTAGACATATTTTATTATTTTTAATATTAAAACTAACTCAATAACACATTTAACAAACTTAATGTAAGTTACATTGCTATTATAAAAGTTTCGTTTAGTTAATCTCTTATATAATATATACTACATAGTATAAAACAGTCGTTTTCCGCCGTCTGCGTGTCTGTTTGGTTAGATCTTTAAAATAACTCCACATATTTTGATGGGGCTTTCTTTAATAGATAGAGTTTCAAGAGATTCAAGAGGAAGGATCATAATCATTTATGAATGCACTCACGCGAAGCCGGGGCGGGTCGCTAGTTAAGCAATAAAAGTAAGATAAACTTATTTAAATATGTCTGTATCTTACTAATATTATAAACGCGAAAGTTTGTAAGTGGACGCATGTGTATGTGTATGTTTGTTACTCTTTCACGCAAAAACTAATGAACCGATTGCAATGAAATTTGGTACGTAGATAGCTGGACAAGTGGAATAAAACATAATTTTTATCCCGATATTCCTACGGGATACCTATAGACTTGCGAGGGTGAAACCGCGGGGCGCGGCTAGTAATTAATAAAACAACAACATTGTTTTATAAACACAACTCAAAACTGTTTTTTATTATTACACATTTTTCTAAAAATCTGTACCAAATAAATTTATAAGTAGAAATTACTACTATTTTTAAACGACTTCAACAAAGAAGACTTCCTTATAACAGTAAATAGTTTAAATAAATATAATAAATGTTTTAATACAGTTGCTCTACACAGCTTTATGTGTTGTTGAAATAAATTCTCTAATATTAGTAATGTATATAATATAAACATGATAACATATTACTCAATGCAAATAGAATAGAATTTAAAAATTTAGTTATAAGTATGTAAACATAGGTTCATTAACTTTATATTTGTAAAATTACGCAAAACGTCCATATTTTTCAATTGTTTTGTTAATTTAACAAGCCTCGCACCCAACGCCTTAGATTCAATAGTGAACATCATTTAAATAATCTAAATGGTTTTTAAAATGTATAAAAAATGTTAATTTTGTGAAATTAGTCAAAACTAGGTACTGTTTAAATTAAACACGACTCGCTTCTAATTGTACAATTACGTACGATAACACAATCGTCGTATTTAGTCGTATTACATGTACAATTAAATTTATTATATTAGCATCGCATCAAAAAGTTTATATATTAATGTGCTGCGCATGTGCGCTACAAAACCTTAGGTAATTATAGATCTGTGGAAA